>NW_017257076.1:285610-297444 GCF_001594055.1 Mycetomoellerius zeteki | reverse complement strand
AGAGCGTCGCGTCCTCATCCAGTTGAACGGGATGTTTGTCTTTAATTAAAATCAGTCGCAACTCGCCTGTTCCACGAAAATTCGCCGTTGCTTTTCCCCTATCGCACGCTCGGTTTGTCTCCCTCTCCTGTCGGTCGCTTGTCGCTTTGTCGGGCAGAATTCTTAATATTCAATTATACCCCCTGCTTTTAATTAGTTGCGCATGGCCCCTCGGGCGCGATTGTCGGCGAATGGTAATCGTTCAAGCCAATAAATTTGTTGTTTCAGGTAGATTGAAACATTTATTAAATATTGATCCGGCATCACGAGAACGACGTGAATATTACACGATCTGACCCTACCCCTATCTTTCTCGTTGCTCAATTACTGCAATGGCATTCGTTAATTTTGGAACGGCAGTATTAGCGATGGCTAACGAATCAGCGCACCGTTAATGTCAATGGCTCGTAGGGCACGTAAGCGAGATATTTGGATTTCGCTCCAAAGTCTGCACATAGTTAGGCCTTTCCTGTGCAATTGACGACCTAATGCAAATTTAACTTTCGTTCGTCGCAAATTTCTTGTGTAAAAAGAGCACATCTCTTATTCAACTACCTTACTTTATTCATTTTACGAGTGTAGATCTGCTTGTACAGTTACGTTAATTTACATTTACGTTAGCCAGCAACCTGTTTCCGCGTTAATTCACGTTACATTGACATTAACTGTCTAAAATAGAGAGAATAGAATTTGTCAATCTATCAGTTGTTCAGGACGAGATACAAAAAAAATAATCGATGAAAAATTTGTATTGATTCACAGTTATTATAAAATTATTTAGCCTGTCCATTTAATCACAAATTTAAATCACGCTTTAAATTTTTAATAATACATTAAAATATATATATGTTGATATTGATAAAAGAATAAACGCGCGGATTACTATTACTAAAAACGAAAGGCGTAGTAACAAAAAAATTAGACAAAAAGGTATGGAATAAAGCCTTAACAAAAACTCAACGAAATTTTCCTCGCGTGTCATTCTTTTAACAGTTTAACGTAGGTTTGTGATAAAACCTCCCTGTTTCCTCGGCGACGGTAAATAGTTGAAGCTATAAACAAACGGAAGGTGGCTGCTGCCGTGAAAAACTGTGCTCGCGAGAGGAGCGACGCGACGGTGGCAACCGAGGGATGAATGCGAAAAAGGGGCCACCGCGATGCAAGCTTTCATTACATCGAGACTACAGCTGTACGGAAAAAAGGCAATTTTATTC
The DNA here is from genome assembly GCF_001594055.1 of Mycetomoellerius zeteki. Lineage (NCBI taxonomy): Eukaryota > Metazoa > Arthropoda > Insecta > Hymenoptera > Formicidae > Mycetomoellerius > Mycetomoellerius zeteki. The sequence continues at coordinate 296,191 of NW_017257076.1, read as the reverse complement.
ACCTCTTTGTTACGGAAGTATTTTAGCGCTAAACCAAGTTGGATGCTATTCACAAATTATTCGCTACACGGATTTCTCCTGAAAAAAAGCGCATTCAATATAAACTGCACGATTGCAGGGGCGTTCGTGCATCGATTGTCATTGTTTGACAGTACGTGATGTATCCCTGGTGAAAGCCTGAAGCAGAATCGACACATTGTTGAATGCAATCTATATTTAATTGATCCAGATAAAAGATTTTGCTGATCGAACAATAAAATATGACTATTGTTTGATAAAATTTTAAATTTTTACGTATTGATTTAAAAAAGAGATTAAGACTGACTCTGATATGAGCCTTTAAATATTATTTCAAAAAATTGATATGTGTGTTGTAACGATATTCTTTATTTTAACTTTAATAGGGAATTGAAAGAAAAATACATGTTTTTTAAAGACAGGATATTTGGAAAAAGAAATCTCCGGAAAAGCATCAACGTAATTGTCTCTCGTTTTATTAACTGTCGAAAAAGTGTGATTCGATCTAACGTGCTCCAATCTGAAATGAAATAGACGCCGTGACACGTGTGGTTAAATCGATACAACATAGAGAAAAGTCGCCGATATTGACATAGGTCTTCTAAAGTGACACCCCCTTATTTCTCAGAAACTAACTATTACACTTTTTATTAATACTAATAAAATCATAATCTGTTTAGCTAATTAAAGAAGTACAAACTCATAATTCATATATTTGTGGCTTATTTCTATACCAAATCAGCTAAAAACAAATTCTATAAATCCGAGAAGAAAATTCTTGCGGTATTCTTTTGCAAATTGCGTAATGAAAATAATATAATTATATGCGTAATGAAAATAGTATAATTATCAATATGGCTCAATCAGAATAAATCAATAGTTAAAAGAAGGGCTACGAGCCAGTTATAACATAAAGAATATTTAATAACCTTTCATACATACAAACGTTTCGACACCGATCGGGTCATTTTCAATGTAAAACAACAAACAATTTTACATAAATTATCGGAAAATTCAGTCAAATTATAATGTCTAGTAAAAATACAACCGAATTTTGTACTGGACATTATAATTTGATTGAATTTTCCGATAATTTATGTAAGATTGTTGTTTTACATTGAAAATGACCCGATCGGTATCGAAACGTTTGTATGTATGAAAGGTTATTAAATATTCTTTGTTATAACTGGCTCGTAGCCCTTCTTTTAACTATTTATTTAAAATAATACTGACTGTATTATTGATAATATTATGTCATTTTAAATGTTTATAGTTTCATAAATTAGTTTTCTTTACAGAATAGGATATATCTTTATTTATAGAATAGGAATGTTGGCATTATTGCCTACTATGTCAGTTTTGGAGCTCATTTTGTCAGACGCTCATTTTTGCATTTTGGCGGAGGTATCATTGAGTTGGTTAGGTCGGAAAAATGAATGATGGATCGTGATCGATTCGAAGTATGATCGACCGCGGGGTTTCGTCCTGGTCCCCACTACTGGACTCATCAGTAAGGCAATGTAGTGGGACCTGCCTTAGACGCCCGAGAAAGTATTAGATCGGGATCCTATTTAAACGGAATTCGTGTAACTGGGGTGCTTACGAGAATCTGCGCGAGACCCGTGAGACCTCTGGTGGCGAGTCGTCACAGTATAACTTACGAAAAACTTAATTATTGCAAAATTGCAAACAATATTATAAAAACTGCTTATATTATCTGATAGAAGACACTTTTTAGTTTGTATTTATGTTTTTGAAGTTGTATTTTTACCTTTTGTTTAAGAAATACTATCTAAAAACAAAGTAATATATCGGTATCGGTGACCTTCCTCTACCTATACTGAAACCCGCGACAATTCATTAGAACGATCATTGTAACGAGGTGGACAATGAACCAAGAAGCAAAGAAATAATGGCGCGTTCGTTCAAATAAAGCGAACGCGCGAAGCGTAATTAGCGACAATTATCGCGAGGAGTAACGTCGATGAGATACAAACGCACCGACAGTTCGTTAATGAACGTAATACCAGCGATACATCAATTTAATCGAACACACGTTAAGTGTTCCATTAAATTTTACAAACACGTAGTACATTCGATGCTAGTAAATTCAATTTAATTGAGCTAAATTAGGATAGGGCAATACATGGAAATTGTTAAATCTATGTCATTCCAGTAATTAATTCTCAAAAGCTACACTTTTATCAATTTAAGTATATTAAATATTTTATTGCTAATTTTTACATAAAAATTCCTCTTTCTTTTTAATAATTTAAAAAAGAGAATTACTGTTTAAAAATCTCAAAAATAATTTATCAACTTTCTGTAATTTATTTATTATTTAGTGTCGATACTGCGGTACATCTTTGAGAACGTATATCCTTCACTTCGTAGCTCATCAGCCACTACAATTGATACACGCCGATTAATTAACGCATTCCTCTAAGTAGCGAGCAAATTAATAAATTAGATTGCTAATGCTATCCTGGCGTTATTGCGAAAGCAGTCAATCTCTCTAACTCGCCTACCATCAGACGTTTTATCAGCGATCGTTAATCGCCCTCGAGTGACGGTACTTCCTCTCCGTGCTTTCCTTTCACGCCCTTTCCCAACCCCTTTCACCCTTCTCCTGTCTGCCTAGGATGACGCTTCTCGGAATGCACATTCATTGCAGGATTTAACAGGACTGAAATTTGATTTTTTCCCTACGACATTCTACTTTACAATCGGCTGGCTATTTCCGCGAGTTTGCATAATTTGTAGAAAGATATGTACGGAACATACAGAATGCTCTAATTATAAATTCACCAAATCTGTTTTTATATATATATTTATAGATTTTAAAATTACGATCACGCTTCTCCTTAAAAAATGTAAATATAATTGAATATAATTTTGAAAACAGTGAATTTTTATTAGTTAAACTTGCGATATACAGTATTTTTAAAAAGTTTCTAGATACGTATCTCATTGTTAGTGAAGTAACATATAGTTTTCCAACTGAAATGTTAATAAATAAATAAACATTTCTACGAATGTTTTTAAATTGATAAAAGTTGTAGAAATATATTCCAATTTTTGTTAAGAAAAGTTCGATCCCAAATCAGAGAATCCTCTAAATAAGAAGAGTGAAGATGGAACTGAAGAATTAGCTTGCAAGAAATGGCTCTCAACTCGCGAAGGCTATGAGAAGATTTTCGATCCATTCTCGCGATCCATTCTTTACTTGCCTGTCTTGTGAAAAATAAAGGACGCAGTCTGAAGAGAAACGCCAGGAAAAAACGAAGCAACGGTGCATACATATAAAGCTTTCGCAGAAGTGGTTTTGTTCATAGAATTGGTCGATCGCTACCGCAGCTTCTCAATTAACCATCGCTGATTAAGAACTTCGCCCGACTGTTCGTGCACAGGCGATAATTAGGCGCGCTCAGCTATCCGGAATTTTTAATTGGGAACATCCAACGGAAAAATTTTTGTTCTTTTCCGACGACTGGCCTGGCAAGCTATAGAAAAAGAAAAGCGGAAGTTCCGACGCTGTCAGAGAATGCTAATTAAATCGTCGAATAGAACGTTCTCGCAATCGTATGAAAAAGTTTGCGTCGTTTCTCGTTGGCGATATTAATTTTGTAAATGAATTTCATTGCTTGAAACACAGATCGAAACGCCACGAGATCACAATTATTGAAAGAATTCATCTCATTATCAAAATCATTATCGCGGATAATTTATTGTTTCTAATCCGAAACAAGAACGTTTCATCAAACAAATAAAATGATTACGTAATTTATGTTATACAAAATTACGCAATTTATGTAATATAAAATTACGAAATTGATATTATTTGAATATTTTAATAAAGCGTCATTTTTTTTATTATTAAGAATAGCAGCAATAACTGAATTACGTAAACCGATTTTTAAAATTTTCTGTTTTTTCATCTTTATAAATTAAACAATAGTTACCGCTTGCTGGCGTCAAAGCGAGTCTGTGCCGCAATTATATATCTAACACGAACAGCATACGGTACCGTGTGCCAAGTTGTCGATTGTTCGCGTCATGAAGTTTCAATCCAGCACCGCTATGTCGAATCGAAAATCGATTTCGATAATGTCCCCAATGCATTGACCTGACTCCTCGAACTAGCGTTCTCACTTTGTTAATAACGATAAATACCTTTTCAAAGTGCGGAATTAACCAGGTAGTTTCAAACGAAGTTATATTATACGCAAGAGAGTCATTGCAATATGTATTTATTCCTTTGGAAGTATATGAATATATTCCTAATCATATTTCTGTATAATGCATTTGACTTTTTTTTTAAACTCTACATATTTTTTTAAAAGTCTCTAAGTGTATTCGCTAAATGATGCTAAAAGTATGCTGCGCCAAATTAAATTAAATAGCAATTTTTTAGAATTATCACATATTTTTTAAAATAAAATTCAGAAAATATGAACTTTATTATTCGTTATATCTCCCTGGTAGAAATGTATGCAGTTTTTCTAGACACCTATTCAGTTACTATCTAATATTACTGTATTCTCATTAGTTGTATCAATACTGAGTAGGAAATGGACAAGAATTTGATAGAGTTTTATTTAGAGACTGAAGCAGTTTTCCTGGTAAAAATTTGCGTAGACACTGCTCAATTATTGTCTAGTATTAATAGATTAAATTACTAGTTAAAATAATGCGTAGAAACTGGACTAAAACACTAAGTAAAGTTTTATATACACCGAGTTTTTTATACAACATTTGGGCTGATTCTTTCTAAGATATTGTAATATATTAATTGAATTGATAATGCACGCATCATATGATGTGTATAAAAGTTAAAAGTATTAAAAGATTTTAAAACTGTGTAAAGTTTAATGAGTGATAAACATCACATAGAAGGAAAAGGAAGAGGAAATAAGGATTTTTAGAAATAAGGACAAAATTTTGTGACAGAAATAACAACTACAGTTAGGGTTAAAAGTAAGCAAAAGACAAATAAGGTACATATTAAGGTTATAAGAGTCATAGTGCAGAAAATATTTGGTCTATAATATATAATATATTATGCTATTTTTAGTACAAAATATATTATGCACAAAAGATTTCCTGTATTATGACTCTCATAACCTTAAAATTTTACAATTAGCAAGCATGCACAAAATATGAAATATTACTAGTCCAATAAAACTGTCCATTTCTTGAGCAGTTGGCTTGCTTATTAATCAATCTAATAAACATTATTATTGTGTTTCTATTCAGTGAATAGATTCAGTTTTACGCAACTTTTGTACGCAGTAATTGCAAGCAAAGCGTTACATCCTGATTGGGATCCTAAGTAGTTTTCCTTCTCAGTTACTAGATAGAAATTGGTGTAACTGTTTAGTAACTGCTAAAAAAATGCATGAAATTTCTACCAGGGCTAAAATGAAATGAATGTATTTAAAATGTAAAAAAACCGACATCGTTATATTATTCTTTGTTGCAATTTTAATGATACAATTTTAATGATACAAATTTTTAATAAGTTTGAATTTTGCTCAACCTTATCTCTCTCTCTCTCTCTTTCTCTTTTATGACGAGAATTGTAAGAATGTAATTTTCATAGAAAACGTTCTTTTTAGAGAGATGTCGACCTTTTCATTTATCATACTACTTGCACGCAACGATGCACCTATTTCCGCGTTGTTTCCATAAATCCAAACGAATAACTGTCTTTTAATATTCAAGTTCTGACAATATATGTCTACATAGCATGGAATAGATCGAAACTGTTTTTACTGAGTTGCATCCTATTAACTTAACTAAAGGTTAAATCGAAATTGCATGTCGACATACGGCTATAAAGTTAACGAGCATGTTCAATCTTTTAATTGAAAAATAAATAAAAATTTTTTTATAAACTTTTTTCAATATATTTAATATTTTTTAACTTATTGTAAAAAATGAAACTATTAAGAAAATGTAAAAATATCACACGTTATCTCTCTCTCTCTCTCTCTCTCTCTCTCTCTCTCTCTCTCTCTCTCTCTCTCATAATATTTTTCATAAATATAAATCTGTTAAAAAAAACAAAATTTTGAAATTTATCTGTATAACGTGAAATCGTTTTTCACATTTTATCGCTATCGATTTAACACCACATTTTCCATTCTTGATATCTCATGATGTCTGGCGACTAATTGTCAATTAGGATAATTGATCACGATGGAATGCATGCTCATTAGAATGTGAATGCGTGGCATTGTGGACCTCAATCACATACTGAATATTCATTCGGTGTGCAATCGATATTAATTCTTCTAGTAACCTGTGGTTTTTATCAACATACACATTACGATTTGCAGAATAAACGAATAACGTGTACACACATACATAAACGCGCAATAAATTACTGAAACAGATAAATGATCCTCGCATAACGTAAAATTCGATCTGAGTTTACTGGAGAGCCGAGTTTTCAAATATAACTTGCATCATACTTGTCATTCGTTCTTTTATTTCGTTCTTTAATTTTTTAATCTCGCTATCCCCTACATAGGGATCTTGTAATATATATACGAAATAAAGAGAATACACCGTGAAGATTTACTTTTGCATATTTAATAGTCGTTTAAATCATACCCCAATAAAACATCGAAAAGCCGACCGACATTACGATATCGTTTGATTTACAATGGAACGAACGATATTATCTACGCGGAGAGACCGAGGGATACGTGAAAAGAATAAAACACAGAGGGGATCGGACATCGCGTGGAGGAGAACGGAGGGGTGTAAAAAATGTTCGGGAATCACGAGCAATTTCCATTGGTCGCGGCTGAACGGCTATCGCACCTGCAGGAAGATTTCATACGGTGATAGGTTTCGACAGGTACTGCAGGTACATGCAATATATATAGCCACAGAAAGCGGCAGCACAGACGATTTTCTGCGCATTTTTATTTGCGCTTCCATGGAAGGTCTCTCGTAACTGTGCATTTTTCCCTCGCTTTTACTTCTCGCCGCTCTCGCTTTCGTTTCTCTTCCTCTCTTCACATTCTTTAACCAGGGTTGTCACAAATTCCTCATCCTAAAATTTCATAACTTTTAACTAAATATGAAGAAGTATCAATTACGATCAAAATTAGATGTAAAATAATACATAGATATGTATTTTAAACAAATCATATTTCTAATATCTTAATATTGTTTCATAAATTCCTGATTTCTAGACAAAATTTCATTTTTCCTGACTTTCAATAATATTTAAAAATTTTTTGTATTTTCATCCTGATTTGAAAATTGTTAAATATTTTGTTGAGAGATCAATTTAACATGGCAATGTAAATTACCATTAATGTTGCTGACACTGCTTGCATTTTTAATATTTAAATTGATATTCCAACACTGCGTAGATGTGATGTAGGTATGTATATTAAACTTTTTTAAAGCCAAGAATCGAGCCAAGAATTTTAATTTTCCAAAAAGCAAAATTCCCTGACTTTTCCCTGATTTTCCTGACTGTTTTCAATTTCCCTAATAATTTCCTGATTTCCCGAATTTCCAGTTTTGTGAGCAGCAACCCTGCTAACGAGTACCTTACAAACGCGCGCGTACAGCGAATTATTCGACGATTTGCCTTCTTCGCGTTGCGGATCTATAATTCCGCGAAATTATTACGACGAGAATCATCGATATTCGGAGTCGAACGAACAATTTACTTCGAGAAAAGGAGATGATTTGGAAAATGTAGATACATGCAACATGACGTATACGTATATTCCGACGCTTTGTTTCACAAATTTGTTCCTGTCGAAATGCTCGTGTACCACGTCATCCGATTAAATGAAGGAATTAAATGACGCCAAATTTATGGTATGGGTAGTGCATGACAGCGATATACAGCGTCACGCTTTTTGTTATATTATCGATCCCATCAATCGACGTGTACACGTCCGATTTGTACATATAACGATGTCAACGCTTAACGTCATACAGCGACATGTGTATGTGCATGTAGAGCGTAAAAGCGTGTTCTTTATTTTTCGAATTGCATCCTTGTTTTAGATGCATCGTGCTGCGCTCTGACACCACGATAGAAATATTTAAAAATATTCTAACGCTTTGAAAAAGTAAGTACAACATATACATATGTATATGTACAATATATATACATATATATATGTATATATTGTACATGCGCGCGATATAAAAATATTAAAAAGTATTCTGCGTTAAACAAAGTAAATTATAATACACAACAAAAAGGAAAATAAAAACATTTAAATACATTTCGATACACACGATTTAGAGATAAAAGTCGGATCAAGTATTTAAAAATATTAAAAAACGATGCATTATAAATTGAATAGTATCGACATTTCAAAGATACACGAAATGTATTTTTTTATCAGATGCGTTTTCACCGGCTTGAAATAACATTTCATCGCTCGCGTTATACATGTGCAAGGGTCGAATACACATAACGAGTTTAATGTTTGCCAATTAATACGAACGGATTTGACCCTAGCTGCACGTACAAATATGTTTAACCATGTATGCACGGATATCGACGTATGGGGGAAACGGTACTAATGTGCAAGTGCCAGGGCGAATACACGTGTAGCCAACACCTCTATACTATTTGCGCTGTCCCTACGAATATCCTATGAGACCACTTCGTACGTGATGCGTGCACGGTGCATTTGACACGTACCATACGTCACGTACGAAAACGATGAGTTCTCGAATCAATAGGAGTCTTTCAAGCATCCGATGAAAAAAAAAAAGATTAATAGTTGCGGCTCAGATGAATGGATAGAAAATAAGAATATGACAAGTAAAAAGCATACAACCGTTTACCTACTGTACTTAAGTAGCACTTGAAGACGAATGTAAAAGTATACAAGCTAAAATATCCGTTTCAAATGTAGATTCAGATTTACTTTGTGTGAACATTTTAATAATAATTGTGTAATTATTATTGCAAGATTTCATTCTTTTCTATCACTTACGTATCTTGAAAATTATATGACTCTATTTCTATAATAAGATTCCTTCCAAATTAACTGCGATCGGTTGCACTCATTTTTGAAATGAGAACTGGTACGTTTCAATATTATATTTTTTCGTTATTAAATATTCTATCAACTTACTCTAGAAAATCAATATGCAAGGCATATATATAATGTAAGGTGTACATAAAGTATAAAACGTAAAACGCAATATGCTTTAGCTATACATCAATAGCGTGTCGAAGGATAAATTTTCGTCGGCGCATCTTCGCGCGTTTGCGTAAATCATACGTGTCTGCCGGGACGCGTGTAAATATGTACGAAATCGTGGATATGGAGAAGCGTGCATATCGCGACCGTCGGCGTTTGTACGGTCATATCAATTTCCTGTGTAAGCCGGCCGGCCAGCCAGACGGCGTGGCGCGGCGGTTAGCGCGCTCGTGAATCGGATTGCAAATCAGCTGCATACTTGCTAGCCGACAAATTAACTGTGATGTATATGTGGCGTTTACACCCGACATCAAATAAACCACGCATAGAAAGCTCACTAACGTCCGTTTCTCGAAGAACAATTGTATTTCACTGAAATCTCCTAACTTGTCTCAGGAATCGCACGTGATTGGCAATCGTGCACTTGAAACCTTGACAAAATTATTTATGAAAAAGTTAATTATAATAATATGCATTCTGAAATGTAGCGATCCTTATAATTTGCAATTAAATTTAATATTTCTTCTTCTTATAAATGATTCCTTATTTCTCTATTATTTTTTTTTATCATTTTATTGTATTATAAAAACAATACTTTGACAATATTTCTATCGAGAGTTGAAGTAAAATTTCTACTAATCTACTTAAAGTAATTGATTCTGCTTTGTTTTCTTTGAAGATTAAAACATTGATTCCTATCCTTTATGTAAGTTGTAATTGAGAAAAGAAAGAAAACTATTTACCGTGGAGACGACACATCCATCCTCGTCGACGTGCTTATCAAACCCTTTCACAATTTGTCGCACTTACAAAAGACGGAAACACGACAGCGTAAACGCCGTCAATTACAGGAAAGACGTATTAATTAATCTATTATCGCTGGATCAAGGGCTTTGCAGTAACGCGCGGCTGAAGAGACACGGTTTGCTCCTACGGCGAACGCACACGGCGATCGTGCGAGCTGCATGTTCAATCGCGGATCGCGCGAGTATGCGTGAATACGGGTGCAAGGGAGGTTCGCTCACGTGGCTATAAACCATGGGCGGTTTACGTTATCGTATGGTCGGATCTACCCGTCGGCAAACTACTGCAATTTAGGCTAACGTTGCTCCTCCACCTTGCCACTAGCCAGCGTCCGCTCGAGGAAATTAATACGGTTGAACACCACGATTGTGTATTTGATATTACATATATAAATATAAATAAAGAAATTTTTGAGAAAGAAATTCTTTAATTTAAGAAATATAAATAAAAAAATAAACTTCAGCTTTCGATATTTTTTTATTTTATAATATCTATAAAGTCAAACACGTCTAGTGGCCTTATTTTTATATATATATATATATATATTATTTTATTATAT
>NW_017257076.1:273500-285519 GCF_001594055.1 Mycetomoellerius zeteki | reverse complement strand
ATTTTACTTTTATAGTCTCTATTATTATTTCTGAATTCTTTTAAACATTCTAAGACGAAAATCCTAATACGAAAATACGAAGCTATAATAGCTTTCGAATTACAAACTATCTTTAACCAATTATAATTCAAAAACTATTGTAGCCTCGACATTTTTGTATTAGAATTTTTGTTTCAAAATTACCTCAAGAATATGTTCTTAAGAGGAAATGCGGTCATTCTGGAACACCCTATATATGTACGCACTCAAAAAAGAAGTGTTTAATTTTAAAATATTAAATTTTTATTCTTGTCTCTGTTTTTTTTAAATATTTAAAGATGTTTCAATTTTAAACTTTTTCAATGAACAAAACACTATGTGTTTGGATTTAGAACGTTTAAAATTGAAATATCTTTAATTATTAAACGTTTGTTTTGCAACTATATATATATGTGTGTATGTACATACACAGTGACTGCCAAAAGTTTCCGGTCAACAATTTTGCGATAATTTTTATCAATCTGTTTTTCAATTTAAATTATAAGTTAATAAAATTTTTGTTAAAATCAACTAAGAACACAATATTTTTAATGTTAAAATTTATTATATAAATACTTATATACTAAGATTTTTTGTAAAGATTCTTTATCTAATTCAATAAAATTACTCATTGGCCAGAAATTTTTGACAGTTATTATATATATGCATCTTGCTTTCACTTTTCCTTAAATACTTATATATATATATATATTATAAGAAAAAAAAATATATAATATATGTACACACACACAGAGTGTCCAGTAGTGTCCATATTAGCTCGAGTTCATGAATTCGCTAAACCCAAATGACTGCGCGGATCAATTATCTCTGTGGATATTCAAAATAATTACACCTATAAAACAGGAAAAAAGAGAAGTAAAAATAGTGTAACATTTCATAATAAATAAATAATTTTGCGAAGTGATGCCAGACAACGTGCATGCAATGGGAGGAATTAGTAACGAATTGCTCGTGACCATTGCAGTAATTAAATAAACCGGGATGAAGGAAACCAGAAGCGAAAGGAATTGTTCTAGAGTAGAAGCAATTTGTTCAACGGGCGGGAAAATTGGACGGTCTAATTCCTTCAAGTTTGAACGTCGAAATCGTATAAAGAAATTAGATTTATCATACGTGGTGAATATATCTCTTCTTCTGCACATTACATTATTACTCCGAGTACATGGATAATTTTTTTTTAATCTTTTGCATCAAAAACGTGATCCTATATACACAAAAGCTTTTTTCATTTATCTTTAAATAAATGGAAGAGCAATTTCAAGTTTATTAAAAATTCGTATAAAAAAATCACTAATGCGTAGGGTAAATTTGCTTAAATTGTACCTGTGGATGTAATTTTGATTTAAAAGGGTTTATATAACGCCCTTAACAGTACAAAATGAAAACAGTAATTAACCGATTACTAGTAGCTGTTTACATTTTATATCGCCAAGAGCGTTGTAAACATCTTTAAATCGAAATTAAACCCATAATATGATTTAGGTATAGATACGATTTAAACAAGTTTATCCTCTAATAATTGATAAAATACATAAAATAATAAATTGGAGCACTAGCGCAAAAATAGCGAAAACATTAAAAAAATGTTCAGGAGTGGAAGAATCTTGCAAGATACTTCATGAATGTACGCGATAATCTTTTCGCGTAATACTTTTTTTAATGGGTGTTCTTGCGGAATAATCGATTTTCTCGTGTCGTTTCCAGCGACGCGGCTGGAGCCAGGGGAATCGACAAGGGTCGTTTCACGAGCTAGTCCGATAGTCGACGGCAATGAACACGTTGTCGGTTGTTTGTCGGAGCGTTTCGTGGTCCAGACAGGACAAACATACGGAGACGACTGCAACGAGAGTACATAGGGTGTGTGCATGTGTTCGAGAGTAAATTAAAAATCAATTCTAGGAACGATTTCGAAGTTCCTGCTTATTACGCGCAACGTACGATTCCCGAAATCTGTATGCAAGAAAGAACACGAGTACGAACATCCGTACGACAGTCCAATAAGTCTGAAAATCCATTAATATTTTGATCATTCTGAATAAAAAAAAAAATCTATATTTTTACGTAAATCAAGGACTAATCATATTGTCATCAATCATATATATTTGTATTGTCTACCGACTTAAACTTACCATTTATTTAATTTTTTTTATCATACAGATAAACGCAAATTAGATTTACTACTGATATAAAAGTATTAGATATAAAAAAAAAGTTAAAAAGACAGAAATGTATGTATGCTTTTTAGATAAAATTATATTGCTTCGAGATAACTTCGTCGAGAAGGAAAACTCGATACTCTACATCGTTGAAGTCGTGAGACCAGTTGACTAGCGCGAAGCAATTTCGGTAGTAAATCCATGTTGCCGAGAGACAACTCCATTCGAGAAATAAGGATATTACTTCAAAGCGCAAGCTCATCCTACACCTTTCATCACACCGTGAGAAATCCCCTGCCCAATCAGAGCAAACCCCGTGTAAACGTTCCGAACTCGACGGCGGAAGTAAATGCTGAATCCGCACGGAGGTGTCAGGTAATAGTCGACTCGTATCTTCGTCCTCGCAAAGGGAGGACGTGTGTGTGCGGAGGTGGCACTGAGTATTTTCTCTCCTTCGCTGCCCTGTCCCTTTCCCCTTTCCCCCCCCCCCCCTCACGTAACACACCACCTTCAAACCGCCTTTCTCGCGCACACACGCCGCCTTTCTTTCTCTCCACCTCTGTCAGCCTTCCTCTTTTTATCCTTATTCCTCGTTCCTTTTTTTTCTTTCTCTCTTTCTTTTTTGGTGCTTGCACAGAGGAGATGCCTTTCCAACGGAACGAAGTTTTCCGGGGAAGTAAAGTCATTTCGCTCGTGCAATCTAAGTTAAGTGACTTTCGAGAGCCCTGGCGACGAAACTTACCCCACCGCTTACCTCCTCTCAGAAGCAACCCTTTCACTTTCCCATCGTCCTCCTACTTTCCACCCCCCACGGCGGAATCCGAAATGTGACGAAGATTACCCTGTATCTAGAGATCCGCGGTCGCTCGGGGCACTTGAAAAATAGACTCGTTTAAGGAATGGAGCCACCGTCCTTTTTGCTAAATTTACGTCATATACTCGATGTTACGTAAATTATAAGATGGAACAATTAACTTTAATCAATTACGGCTGTTTCGCTTTTATAAGCGATAGTAGAATTATTTGAATTAGTAATAGATGTGTGTAGAATAAAAAATTGCGTTCATTTTAAATAAACTTATATATGTGTAATTAAAATTTAATTACATAATATTTCATCGAAGATGGATCGAAGTTATATGATATGTCAAATTAACCCGTTCTATCGGTATTATGAAATTTAAATTCACCGTAAATAAGTATTTTCCATCCATTTCGAACCATATTTCGATCATTAAACCATTTCTCATATTCTTACTTTTAGAGGAGAAATGCGCAATTATTTATCATCAAGTGAATTACACCAGATATGTATAAAAAAAATCCTACAGTTTTTAAAAGATGAGAAAGAAGAATAATATTATTGTACAAATTTTTCTAAAAGAAGAATCATCTTCGCGTTAAAGGACACCTCAGTAAAATTAATAGAAGGTGAATTTAGATTATTCCCGTAGTATCAAACTTCATATAAATTAATATATTCAACTCATCTCTAATCTTAATAACTCTTATCCTCTTATCCGCACTATCTCTTCTTAGCTGATCTTAGAGACATGCTTACACTGCTCGTATAATTCTGGCGAAGTTTATATATTTCGAAGATAGATCAAAGTTATTAAGAGAAGTTGAATTAATTCGATCTATCGATATATTATAAGATTTGAATTTATCATATTTCCTATCTATTTGCCGCACTTCGATAATTACACCATTTTCTATCCACTCTTACTTAGAGAGAATAAATGTACAATTATTTATCATCAAATGGACTGCGCCAGGTACTAACTAAATTTTAAAAAAATGCGATAAACCTCGCCGACCCGCGCTTTTAGTTCGCGAGCGAATTCACTTCTATGTGTATCTTTTTCCCTCTTTTTTTGCCGGTGCGCCATATTTCGCGATTAACGTGAAATGTACGAAAGTGCCGTAGCGCAATCTATGCCGCTGCAACACACGCATCCAGCGGAACGTGTCGGATCGCTCTGCCATTCGGAGTGTCGCGACCGCCGGGATTGCCTCGATTTTCGAAGAGTCACGAGCCGCGCCGGCCGCTCGTAAATACGGCGATTTTACTTTTTTTTTCTCCAGCCCTCCACCAATCCGTCCAGCCGACCATCCTCATTGCGCCTCCGCGCAATCGACCGACGTCGAGTGGAGAACGCCTGGTCCACGACGGTGCGGTGCCATCGTGTGCACGGATATGAATCACGGGACCGTAAAGTGATATCGAATGGAACGGAGACTTTCTCTCCTAGGTGCGTGTGAGCATGAACCTCAGCCCGGTGTATAGTCGGCGACCATTAAAACGAGTGGCTCGTGCCGTAAATTGCTGAAATGACACTCTTGCCATAATCGATCCCGACGCTAATTCACTCTTTCGGCCGGCCGTTTTGCGATTTCGCCTTCGCTCACGATGCCAAAAAGTGTGCAACCACCCTCTCCCTTTCTCGTCGATGACCCGTACATGACCCCAAGTTTTTTCTGCCCGCGTTTGTTAAAACCCCGGACGAGTCTCGTGAAAAAGTTTTCCCTCGCGACGCGTTACAATCGCGTTAATTGCGCACTGGGAATGCAGAACGATGCAAACGTTAAAGAGACAGAATTAGATAAGGTACAAGGGATAACACGATCACTTGGCTCGCAATTATAAACATAAAAGCGGGAAGAGAATATTCCGATGCTAATTAATATTATTATGCTTACGATACGCATATACACATGCATCTTTATTTGCTCCAAGACAAAAAGAAGGAGATACAGCCCCATTTGTTCTAATTAAGATTTTCAAAAAAAGATTACCAGTTTTTGTATAACGAAAATGTGAAGCTCTAATATTCTATGTATATTTTTAGAGCCTTCTTTTTATATTTAATCGATAAAATCGTTATGACATGTAAGAAACTCTTTGTTGTCAATAAGTTAGAATACTTTTGCAACTATGTACTGAGAAAGAGAGAGAGAGGGGGGTAGATAAAAACATTTATTATTATTCTAGGGTAAACTCTCCAAGAACATAAAAATAAAAATGTAAGAATAAAAATACACAAATAACGGAAATAATACAATAAAAATAATACTAATACAAATAAAATATGAAACTACATTATACAAAAATCAAGAAACATGTAACGAAGTAAGCGATGGACGAGAATGAAAAGCCGCAAATTACGAGGATTAAAATTAAAATTAAGAAAAGGAAAAGAGAAAAAAGAAACAACAAAGAGAAGTTAAAATTAAAATTAAAGTTAACTCATTTCAGAAAGAGAAAGAAAGAGAGAGAGAAATTTAAAAAATGAGACGCTAATTACGCAGATTTATATTATTCTTAACCTTCCGCTGGCAATATGAATTTTAACTATTCCGTCAGCAATAGAAATTTTCGAAAAAATAGAAAATTTTTTATTATTCTGGATTATTTTTAAAAAGTCTAAAAAAATTCTGGTATATTTGTCAAAGCTTTAATAACGAGTTTTTCTATCACAGTATTATAGGGTTGTATTCTACTTATTTTTTACAGATTTAAATTTATTTACCAAAATTCATAATTAAAATGTCAGTGATGCCTTTAAAGACCTCAGTTACTGGCGGAAGATTAGCATCTCGCATATGTTAGTTTCACGAGAAATGTCTAATTTTTTATCGTTGAAGCTAATCCTCTTAACAACTTTCTCGCTACATCTCTTTTTATCTTCCTTTTTTTATTAATATTATATATTTGTAATGATTTTTATCATTGGTTACAACTTCATGCACAAAAACTGTGACAACATAATCGTCTGGTGTTGCAGATTTTCTCTGATGTCAACCTTTTTTCACGCGGTCGCCAGCTTTCGTTTATTTTCAGAAAATACCGCGTCCGACACGACGACAATTGTAATGGGACTTGTTAACGAGCCGCGGGAGAGGAAATTTTCATGTTTACCGTCACGCGAAAATGTACGCGAGAGTTTAGATTGAATGGAAAAAGTGTATAACGTGGGGCAGTGGATGGGAGAGCGTTTTAACGCTTTTGCAACCAACGCTTGCGCGGAGTTGGGATGACACGATGTCACGAGAAAAAGATTGCTCGCAAGAAGAGAATAGATTGTTCTATTAATAAATCAGATAAAATTAAAGTCTGTAGTAGATATCGGATGAATATGTCAGTTTCAATATCAAAGTGTGAATTTCCTCGTAATCAATTTTAAATCATTTCTGTTGTAATACATGTAAATTTAAATAGCAAAGATTGGTTTTTTTAATTTTTTGGTTCGTTTAATCATTTTAATCATTTTTATCAATTAATAAAATCGCAATGAAAAGTATAAAACTAAATGATCCTTCAATGGATTTTGCATCAAATATGGTATTCGAATATAAAATGCATAAAATTTTTTATTACATTTAGAATTTCAAGACATATTTAAAAAAATTAAACAGACTACTAAATTTATGTTTAGGAAATTTATATTGAAAAAATTCACGTTATTTTACGAACGCAATACGCGAATAAAATACAATTAAGTATACAAGTAAGCATTTTTCTGTTTTTCATACGTGCGTTCAAATACATTTTATACAGATTTATATTTTAAATAAATTCTAAATAAATAAAAAAAGAATAAATTTTAAATAAATAATAAAGAGAATAAAATAAATTATTTCCAACACAACACATACCTAATTCGTTCTGGTAACTATTTATTTAATTCTCCCTAACTATGTTATGTCTTTTATGTCAACATCGAGTAGCAGTCCTACATACCTAAAAGCTTCATGACCTGAGAATGGCTGATGAATATATTAAAATAGCCATCGCTGCAGCCGATCAGAACAAGCAGGACAAAAATCTTGCGCCGCAGGAGATCGCAAGGACCACCACACCACCGCATTGTCTTACATGCTCCGTACGTGCCACGCACCTGTCTAATCAGTTAGTTTCAACTTCAACACCGCGTCGTCAAAAATTGCAGGGAAATCCTATCCTTCCCTTTGGCATCAACTGCTCGCACGTGGTTCCATTCACGGACGTGCCCTGCCATTTCTCAGGCTACTCCTCAAGATATACAAGAGTCTCTCGATTACTGCGCTCGCAAAAATTTAGAGCGCTTCGTGATCATTATAAAAAATTATTGCAGAAAAAAATTTCGTCCATCCCGGTGTACAAAAAAAAAAATAAATTTTAACAAATGTCAGCGTTTTCAGTATCTTGTTCGCGCGCGTGCTGTCATAAGTAGTTTCATGATCGAGCGCGTTCTCGAACGGCGAGACGATCACATGGCACTGCGATGCGCGATGACGAGATTAGGGTGGGTGTCCTGGCGCAAGGGAGGAGACGACGTCGTCGACGACGACGTCGGTACTCGACTGAACGCCGAGCGACTGAACGTCCGTCGTTTTCGACGACGAGTCCGGTCGCGCTTGCGCCTATGTGGCAGTCACCTATATCGCAACGGAACACGTATTATCCACGTACGTGACGGATTGCTAGAAAAACAGTGCGTACGTGCGTGCGTACGCATCGTGAATCTCGGTGTAAGGTGTAAGTCGCCGAAAATAGACAGCTGGATAAACATCGCGGAAATGACGAGGGAGTCCGGGCTACGAAAATAGCGAGGGAATATGCATTGCATAAAAAACTACTTGTGCTCTTTTCCCAACAATTTATCCGGTTTTGCGCTACTGCCGGAATATTGCGTGTGAATGAAAAATCGCGCAAAGGTGAGCCATACTCGAACAATCGACATATCCGCGCAATCATCAATAATGTTTGAGATCAAAAGCGATGCTGCAGTAATCACTAGATATAGCTTTTGCAAACGGCGTTGTACCGTAATTAGTAAATATTTGCGGTCATTAAGTCCTCGTGGTTGGAAATAGGCCAATGGTGATATCTCCATGGAAACGCTTCGATCAAGGACTTTGCACATTTTACAATATGCTCGCTTCGTCATACTCTTGTTATTAGTGAATTTTTGGGGCTACAGCACGTGGCAGAGAATGAACAATAAATCTTTTATGCAAACACCAGCCATTTTAAATATGCATAATACTTTTGCGCGAATAACAGAATAGGTGCTTTATTTTATAACGTCCACGTTTTATAACGGAACGTCCGTCCGTTTGAAATAGATTTATTTTTAAATAATTTATTTATTAAATAATTGAATTATTTGGATTTTGGACAACTGATTATTTAAATTCTTATTTAAATTTTATTATAGATATTACTGAAAATCGTCTATTTTTTAGGACAACAAATATTACATCAAGATATAAAAATCAAATATGAAATACAAGGAAGAATTTCAGTTTTAAGCTGATACAATATACGCGTTTGTGAAGACATGATTTATTCACGAGGGTTGTATAATGCGGACAAGTAAAAATCAGCGATCCATTTTATATTAATGCCCGGCGCGTAAACGTAGAAAAATCGGGAATAGAGTTTCTTCGTAGAACGAACAAACATTTGACGACGTGTTCTGCAACGTGAAACGAATCGGATTTACGATATAATTTCGAAATAATACTAGAAACCTTTGTCGCTCGCAATTCTATCGAACTCGTTATTGACGTGACGACAATATAGTACCGATTAACGGCCACGACTCGACGCAACGACAAAATTGACGTTCGGCGTCCAATAACATCAAAAACTTTCAATCCACTTGGAGTCATGAAATTCCAACGTAATGGTCCCCACCTTCCGCTCCCACTCGTGTTCTGTATCCCCAGGTCCTCGCCTCGTCAGAACGCAATATCGTCACTGATGAGCTTTAGCTCAACACACGAAAACGCGGAGGTAACGTAACGACGAAAGAAATAATTTCAAACGACCTCGCTCGTTCCGTCCGTATCACCGCCAATTTCTCCGTGCAGTGATCCTGAGAGGGAAAACGTCGGAAGTATCGGCGCGCGATCGACGTCGCTCACTTGTGCGCGTTCTCCGAAAGCGTTAGAATTTAATTAAATCGGTCTCCGGCTACCCCTGTCGTGTCGCAGAGTCCACTTCCTTTCCACCCTCTGGCGAGTCCTGGACAGTTCGCAGCCTCGGATTCACAATTTGATCTTCGTAGAGTTTAACTTCCAGAGAGCGGACCATTCTCTTCCTTCCATCCTACCCTCCGCGATGCTCGACAAAACGGCGCTTTAATTATACCGCGGGATTAATTAACTCTCCGTCGAACTCTCGGCGGCGGAACACACCCGCGGAACTCACCCGAGCCGATCGCAAATAATTAAAGACCGTTTTTCGTTCGATCCTTCGCTCTTTCCTTCGTGGAACCGAGCTTCCCTCGAGCTTACACGCAAACAGATGCTTCGCGAGTTTGCGAAGTGATCTAATATTGACGGCTCATCGATGCGCGCGTCGATATTGATGTTCAATGTACAAATGAAATATCTTTAGATGCGATCATAAAAATATTGCATATGAAATATCGCGTGAAATATCGCCAAATTGCACAAGATGATCAACGGAATGTATCGTAATTTATGAATTCTTGTTTTGTATTGAAGAAATAGTACAAAGCACAAAAAGAAAAAGTGTCTAAATTTCATATAATTGCATCTCTAACTGTATTCTATTCCTATATTTTTTCTTTTTTTTTTTAGCAATACATTAATAAAATTTTACTGACTGATGTAACTTAAGGATATATTTTATCTGGTTTTATCCACGATATTTTTAAATATATAATATTCTTCCGTTTTAATAATCGCATATTATTTGGTTTAATTTGACTCATCGATGAAAAACGCATTCTACCTGATTGAAAAAATAATTTTATTGCAAAGAAATGTGAATCAACTCTCCAATTCCTGAGGATGCAGTTTGAGCTTCCGTGAGCAGAATCACGCAAGCGTACAGCGAATGTATGTACGTATATAAATTGGACGGCACACGAACTCAATCTACACACATAGAAAAGTTACACGAATATACCTAAAGCTAAGAGTGGATCTATCCGAATCCATTAAATATTTGAGCGAACGAAAGAGGCTAGGGAAGCAAGCTCGTGGAGGAAGTCTCCCCTCGGCTCTTAAGACCCATATAGTAGCCCAACTCTCTCTGTATTAATATTTACATTTATATTTCTTCCTCGTCGTCCCTCTTATTTCAACTTAAGCCGTCGGGGATTTCAGCGTTCCAGACTGAATTATTATGATTTTCACAATTCAACACATTTCCGAGCAACTATATTTCGGATTGCATACTTTCTAATAAGCGATACATATCTTTGTATATTATATGGAATATCATCTAGTATTATATGCGCATTATACTGAAAATTAATTCTACCTTATAATTCCTAACAAATATATTTTAAATTGTATTTAAAAAAAAATAAATTTCTCCATCATTTTATTTCATTTCTCTCTCTCTCTCTCTCTCTCTCTCTCCCTCTCTTTCTTGCCATACCATGCATTAAAAATATTTATAAGTAATAAAATTACTTATAAACACAGATTTATAAGTAATAAAATTAAACTTCTGTTTAAATTATATATATAATTTTACAAATTTAATTTTGCCAATAATTATTAACATATAGATTGGTCTATAATTACTAATATTATTGAATTAATAATATTATCTCAATCACTATGTCAATAACTTTCGGAGAATCAAATAAACACTCCACCAAATTCTCGATTAAATCAAGATAACTAAATATGTGTAACATCCGCAAATGTTTGATTGGTGTGGTCGATCGACTACACATTGACAGTACTCTTATCTTTAATTAAAACGAATCAAGAGATACTTCTAATGGGAAAATTACTTCGTTATAAGATTAAAAAACAATTGATAATTTAAATTAATAATAAAAGTGTTAAGAAGGGCTACGAACCATAAGAAAACAATATTTAAACAAAAAATAATACAAACGGCGTTTCCAATTAATAATTTATTTTATTAATAAAATAAACATCTGAAATTGATACTTTTTATTAATTAATCTTTTTAATTCCACTTTTTATTATTGTTATTTATTACGAATTATTTTATCATTAAAAAATGTATAAGAAATCTTATCTTTTAATGTAGACTGCTTCATTTTAACATCAAATATGGTTAGATGTAACTTGACTAAATTTCAATATAAACTTTATAATAAACTGGACATTTCCAATTTTTAATTTAACTCAAGTTTTATCCAATAAAAAGTAATAAGTCTATAAAGACTCTCCGTTATTTGCGTCGACGATTCTCTTTTTTTTTGAGTATGTATTATTTTATTTTCATTTATCTATATGTATATAGCTTTCTACATATAATTTATTTTATAATTCAAAGTGTAAGATAATATATATGTATAATGAAGCTTATATATACATTGGATTTTATCAACAATAAATTACTCAAAAATATTCAAAATGTGTACAATAATGCAAAATTCACGATTTTTATATCAGATATACCAGATATACTATAATCGGTATGTTCATAAATAACGATTAATTATGCGGCAGGCAATTATTAATTATTCGTTTACAATTATGGGAGCTTATTAAGCGATAAATAACGCGAATACACACACAAACTGCGACCAAAAAAGTCACATTAATGAGTTTATTAATTTGTATCTCTTAATCACGAGAAATAGAATTGTGATTACTGACACATGTGTTATGGGCCTTATAATACCATAAAAAAATGACCGTTATCACTGTTATCGTTAAAAAAATGATAATTAATTCAATGCTCAAAGCTCTTTCGTCGGATAACATATCGATATCCGTTATCTCTCTCACCTTAAGTTAAAAAAGAAATACACTCACCGACATGATGTTCCATCGATGAATCTGATGTCTCTCAGACTTCGTCTCAATGGCTG
>NW_017257076.1:203910-273390 GCF_001594055.1 Mycetomoellerius zeteki | reverse complement strand
CTGTTGAGTCCGCTGAATGAGCCCAATGTTTCTTCATTGCACACTCACTTCAAGGTGACACTCGCTAAAACATAATCGAGCGCGAATCTAATTATTCGTACATTTCATCGTAAAATAACTTTGCTTAAAATGATTAATTTTATTCTATTGAGAGTTTTGTAATGGAAATATATTACAACTTGCATCCTAATTCTACAAATACGTAACTTGATTGATACATACATATATAATAATAAATTCTGCAATATATATAACAAATTTTATTAATGCTAATTATTTTCAATAGTTTTATTTAGTGAAAATTTTAATTAAATGTACAATTTAAAAAGATATATATTTGAATAAAATTGATTTTCATTTTGATAAAGGGTGTCAACAAAAAAAATGTGTCCTATACAGAAGCATAAAATAGCATAAAATTTGAAAAAAGGAAATAATAATTGAATAAACATTGAATTATTTAATTTTCATTTTTCAATTACAAAAACAGTCTAAACTTCATCCTTTAAATATAAAATTCTTTTTTAAATAAAAATTTAATCACCAATAAAATTTAATAACTCTTATTAAAACAAAGGATTAAATAATTTGATACAATAATTTATTTCTAGTTTTTATATACAGAAATTTGTCCTTTAACTTTACTGTTCCAACATTTTTAAATATATATTATATTTGAATAAAATTGATTTTCATTTTGATAAAGGGTGTCAACAAAAAAAATATGTCCTATACAGAAGCATAAAATAGCATAAAATTTGAAAAAAGGAAATAATAATTGAATAAACATTGAATTATTTAATTTTCATTTTTCAATTACAAAAACAGTCTAAACTTCATCCTTTAAATATAAAATTCTTTTTAAATAAAAATTTAATCACCAATAAAATTTAATAACTCTTATTAAAACAAAGGATTAAATAATTTGATACAATAATTTATTTCTAGTTTTTATATACAGAAATTTGTCCTTTAACTTTACTGTTCCAACATTTTTAAAAATAAATTCAATGTGTCACACAATTAACTTTTATAAAATGTCATAAAAAAATTTAGTGTAGATATAATTCAGACAATTATATAAATCATAAACATTTTAAAATATTTTATATATATTTGTTAATATTAAATATTTTATAAAAAAATAAAATAAATGTTTTACTAAATATTTTGAGATAAATACGAATTAAAATCAGGCCATAGGAGTCAACACGCAAGTTGTTAGTAAAGCGGAATTATTCACAGACAATTTAATCTAAAACGTTTCGACTCTCGGTTTGAATCATTTTCAGCTAATCGGAGTTAAAAATTATTTAAACAAAAATGAATTCACGCATTGCAACAGTAACACGTCGCTAACATCTGAAGCGATATATATATATTTTGAGAATCTCAAAATATATTATTAATTTAAAATATTTTGTATATTAGACAATGCCTTATAGATGTACAGTTACGATTATCATATCTAAATCACAAGAAAATAAAATACATATATATACTTTTCAAAAAACATAACTCGGGCGTGAAAGCAGTGGGTATAATTTTTTATATGTTAAATGTAGGTATTAAATAAGTACAATTTCTAAAATATAATTTTTGTTGACAATTCTTATTAAAATAATTATATTATATAAGTATAAAACTTTAATTAATGACTAGAAGTATTATGATCTCAAAAAGAGTACATTATTTACTCTTAAAAAAGTACTACTCTATGTGCACAATACACTATTATACTAGACAGTGATTTAAAATGCTGTATGGCACAGACGAATGATTACTTTTATCAGTAATAAATAATGAAATGTATTTATCTCACATTTGTTCCACCGTGACCCGATATCTTCCTGACCCCCTCCCTCTCTCCTCCTGTTTCATCGTATCCGTTCTCTATAACATTGATATAGTCGCGAAAACACGCTAATTATAATCAAACACGCTAAATAACTCGAACATTACGATCGCGCGGCACGATACTCTTGATGTTAATCGCAAGCGACACGTACTAAATTATGTTACGACAGTGGAAAAATAGAAACTATGGCACGTCCGATACCTGTGACGATCCGCAAATGAAGCGTGAACGTGTCTAAGATGGCGGATTCGTACTTGCGGCTAACTTCGCGCGGCGAGAGTGACGCGGCGATCGCGACGCTACACCTGTTGCTCCTAGTTTTCGCGTTCATGCATTTTCCGTATTTCATATATAATAAATAGTACGTTCGTCTGTCATGGCAGTTATTATCTTGTATTATAACATAAGCTATATATATATATCAATTGAAATTATAGGTAAATATCCGCACACTTGCGACGTTTGAAAATATGATCATCACTTTATCGACTGTTTGCACGATAGATTTTTAAACCAAACAAGTCACACGAAATGCTCGTGCTAATAAATCGTTAATGCCGAAGCTTTTGTATTTTATGCGATAATTGCGATATTATTCCCTATGGTAATAAATATTGGATCGATATATTACTTACAATTAAACGCGTCACGACATCACTTGTCACGGAAACGATCCATTTCATTCTTTCTTTATAAAAGTGTCCATAGCATTCTTTTAATGGTGAAGAAATGTTTGAAGTGTTAGTAATTTCATTCTGATATTGATCGATACGACGCAAGTCAAATAAGCTGATAAGAACGCACCGCTACACTGAGAAAAAATATTAAATTTTAATAAATATTTGTTTGAATAGAGAGAGTTTTAAGTAAATATTTTAAACATATTTCTTATTAGTACAGGAGCTATTAATTTGATTTAACTGTTATTTGTAATTGAATGAATATTTATTTTGTATTTGAGATTAAATATTTATTAAATAAATGTTTACTTTTAGTAGAGGAAAGTCGCCGATACTGACATAGGTCTCCTAAAGTGACACCCTCCTATTTCTCAGAAACTAACTATTGCACTTTGTTAATACTAATAAAAGCATGATCTGTTTAGCTAATTAAAGAAATACAAACTCATAATTCGTATATTTGTGGCTTGTTTCTATACAAAATCAGCTAAAAACAAATTCTACGAATGCGAAAATAAAATTCTTACGATTTTCTTTTGCAAATTGCGTGGTTTAAATAATAGTAATTATATTATTGATAATATTACGTCATTTTAAATGTTTGTAGTTTCCTAAATCAGTTTTATTTATATTGTTTTTTCTGTTAGTCTTTTCATAATACGATTTTAAATTTAAAATTAGAGTGCAGCGTAAACTGCTATACCTGTCTGTAAAACAGACCATGAACTTAATCTTTATAATGTTGCTTTATAGTGTCAAATAAGTCTATTGGAGCTGAAGGCAATCGTGCATATATATAAAACTTTTGAAAAACTATTGCATTACATATTTGTATCTTGCAGAATAGTATGAAATAAATATGCATATAATTCAATAAAAATGTTTTATAACGAAGTGAAAAGATTCTGGAAAATTTTATATACATTCACTTGTAGGTACTTTATACAGATTCTTTGTAAAATAAAAAGAATATGAATACGTAGCATTACTGCCTACTGTGTCAGTTTTGGAGCCTATTTTATCAGACGCTCATTTTTGCTTACCTTACGAAAAAATTAATTATTGCAAAATTACAAACAGTATTATAAAAACTGCTTATACTATCTGATAGAAGACACTTTTCAGTTTGTACTTACGTTTTTAAAGTTTTATTTTTATCTTTTGTTTAAGAATTATTGTCTAAAAACAAAGTGGTATGTCGGTATCGGCGAATTTTCCTCTACTACTTTCAAAGAAATATGTATTAAGATTCAGTAAATTTTTCTCAGTGTAATATAATTAACGAAAAACGTGCAATTAAAATTCAGTATTTAACGTGCATCGAATTCATAAATCTCACAAAAACACATTATGTAAAAAATGCTTCGGTTATTAATTATTAATAAGTAATTAATATACTGTACATTTATCTTAATAAGTAATTAATATATCATTTTCGGCACAACATATTAATTTCGTTTGATTTTGCAATTTATGTATATTTGTATTTTGTTTTTCCAATTTAATGTTAACTTCCTACAAATTTTTATACGAAAACTGAAAGATTGCTTTTCATTTTCGCTTTAAATCGTTCGAATTATTTGAGAAACACAATAGGAATTCTTCATAAAACAAGATTTGCAAAACGCGCAAAATTTGGTTTTACACATTCGAATTTTTTAAATTAAAATAGAAAACTATGAATTGATCGTTTGTCAATTATTACTTTAACTTGTAATTATTATAAAATTACAAAATTATGAGAACTTTAGCAATTTAATTCTTAATCAAAATATCGCAGGTCGCGATTGAATAAATGTTAGAGAATAATAATTACTACATATATTAGTTTTATTAGCAGATACTTACATTTGACATTAATTATCGCTGTGATAATAGTCCTTAGAAATCTATTCATGGCATCAAAGCATCAACGCGATCCCTGATCGAAGCTCACGATATCTTGAATCTCCGCAGGGATTACTAATCCGCACAGTTATTTGGGTTTAACGAACCCACAGATCCAAGTTCAATACTCTGCAAACACACATACATCTCATTGCATACATGCATTTAAATACGGTTTTGTGAAAGATAATGCGCCAATAAAGCTATTATAGATGTAAAGCTCTTGGATTGTTTTCGGGTTCTTTGATCAAATTATTGAAAAAATAAGAACGGAAGTTGAAAGCAAAACAGAATTTATTAAAATTTTAACTGACAATAGATTTGATATCTGAACGTTCTCGTTTCAATTGACGCTCTACTCGCATTCATGAACAACGCACATCGTTATTAATTTAATATTGATGACCTATTTTAATAAATTCCAACATGATATTGTAATGGATGTTATTTAAATCAAACTACAATATCTTTTATTTTTAAATCTTAAATATAAATAACGTGAAACATTAAAAAATTATTTGTCTGAAACGGACAAATTAGAATATACATTCAGAATAAAATTATTCAAATTATTACATAAACCATTAAATATTAATAACAAGTCATTGACTGGTAAGCATCATTCGTCCTTGTTTAATATTTGATAAACAACAAGGATGAAATGATTATGCTTAAAGCGCTTTGAACGCCAAATCAAACACAACCATTGTGCTCATTGGAAACACGATGCAGCTCAATGCTCAATGTAGTCTCCAGACAATCAATAATATTGTATAATATTAAATACTATGCAATAATATTGATTGTTTAGCGCCCATACTATGTCTTTTAATCTATCGGAAGTGAATATTGTCTGTTAACGAAGGTCTCGAGTGTGAAGTAATCGAGGTTAAAAGAAAGAGAATGCATATATACAAAGAATACTCTCTAAAAGTGAATCAGTGTTATCACTGAATTCAGTGCTACACTTATAACTGTAATATCAGCGAATATTTACTGTTTTTCAGTAATAATACACTGATTCATTTTGAGAAGTTATGGTTTATACAGATTGAATCTAAAGTGAATCAGTATATTATTACCGAAAAACAGTAAATATTCGCTGATGACTTCAGTGCTACACTTATAACTGTAATTAGTAATAATATACTAATTCACTTTTAGAGAGTATGTACTACACAAGAGAAGGAAGGAAAGAGGTATCCGGAAGTAGAGAGAAATGAGATGACGGCGACGCATCGGTTCTTCAATTGATTGAGCAAGTATTTATGCAATTTCCACGACACTCTCTTTTCATTGTACACGACAGTTGGCGAAATGTACATGTCCAGTGTGTTTACGATGGAATAATATTTGGTCATCTAATTGCCTTCCTCTCGCTAGCCGACGGTAATTCGACGGCGTTTGACGTTCGATCGATTAATATTTAACAAGCATTTTAACGAGAGAGAATTGAATTTCGCATACATAATTAAATTAATAACTCGCGGTCCCGAAGTTTGCCGTCACGCCGCGAGGACCGCGTTCATACATGTCCCCGACATCCCGCGGTGTCCCACGATTTTCCTATCGATTTTTCGAAATCATGTTTCCGCTAGGTATGTTTCAGCATACGTTTGTTTCGCTCGCACGTCGCGACGTTGCGTTGTCGCGAAATATCGAGATGTTTGCAAAAACTCGAGCTTTAGCGGAAATATATTTATTACAGTAGAATATACTGATGACTTTATAAATAATATTTTCCACTATTGCTGAAAATTAATCCGTTACACTGAAATAATCCGCGATTGTCTGTGTTCTGTGAATTTGTAAAATATATTAAAAATATAATACGCATTTGCAAAACTGAATATTAAAAATATAAATAAATTAATATATTCCACGTATACGTTTATTATTATTTAGAATATTAAAATATTTAACAATTTAATTTTGTCACGTACGCGAGCTAAACTTCCTTCTTACTGGCTTCGACTAAAATTAGAGATTTAATCTAGATGTTATCGAATATATATAATATAATTACGTTTATAAAAGTATAATTACATTTATGGTAAGCGAAAGATTGCATATATGCTGAGCCACACACTTAAAGGTTAAAAAGCAAATATGTGCATTGGCGGACGGTAGTTAACTGCAGTTGAATCCTGTTTGCGAATGTCGATGTGTGTTCGCCGACAGATAATCCGCTCGTCCTATTTTTTTTTCCTCTCTCGAACGACGGCGGAGACGGAAGTGACGGGAACAAGAATCGCGAGATTACTTTCGTTTCTTTTCACGTATCGGTGATTCCGTAACTCGCGGAGGCGCGAAACTCCAAGAGAGACGGGAGGAGAGGAAGATCGGTGATAAATACGTCAGAACTCGACGCGAATAACAGAACGTTCTGGTGCGAATCGGAGGCGCGGGCTATTCTAAGCCTTTTACGTTAATGGCCGTCCGCAGATGAAGCGCGCCGTTTGTAATCATCGGGATTGGTTAATCAGAAGATTGGTTTAATTCATACCGGTATATACATTGTGAGAGAAATTACCTACAAGATTTACAGGTGAGCACACAGGCAGGTACCGCAATCTATTTAATGCTAGAAGAAGAGCGATCGAGAAAAGTATGGTTCTTATTTAAATTTGCGAAAGATTTACATCAGTAGAGAAGACAAATTAATCGCATAAGTTATTTGTATAAAGTTAGAAGGTAGCAGTTTGACAGAAGTTAGTCTTTGACTTAATAATGCTTTATAGAGTTACGATACAAATCATTTTTCTCTCTAAAGTTTTCCTATGATAATAATAGGCGTTTCAACAAAGAAATTAATCAACAATTATCAAATACTTTTGATATCCTTAATATTTCTTGCATTTTTAACTTTAAGTGTTTTATTTTGAAATGCTTTAAGAAACTTGAATTGTGTGTAAATGTAAATTCTAACTAAGCAAATAAATAAATATAATATTATTATTTAGATATATTCGTAAAAATTCGTTTTACGTAACTTATTGTTTCCTGAACTTGTCTATGAAACGTCTGTAATTTTATAAATAGCGCCTGCTTGAGAAAGGTAGGAAAGAAAGATAATTTACTACTTGACTTGTCTCGCTACCAGCTCCGTGTAAATTCGCCGCAAACACCGCTGCGGCGGATCGTAAAAACGAATGCGCCGCGCAATGCACGTCCAATGATTTATTCGTCTCGTCCGCCTATCGTTTCGTTTATCCGGACCATACCGGTTCGCCATGCCGTAGCGTCGTTTATTCGTAATCGGACGGTTCTCGTACGAGAGTAATGTGGCTGGTGGAGCGACGGATTTACTAGCGACACGGAGAGCTATCGGCGACAGTAAACGAAAGAACATCGCATAAGGCAAGGGTGAGGAAGGGAAGGAAGCGCGTCTATACACCAACGGTTTAAGAACACGCGAAAGGAGACAGTCGAGCTTCTTTTACTACTTCCTGTTTCTCGGCGAGCCCTAACTCCTGGCGCGCCAAGAAAAACCCGCTCGGGATACCCGGATGGCATCCAGACAAATTTCAAGCGAGCCAAGAGCTCGTAAAAGATCGTCCCTCTTGTCCGTGCGATCCCTTCTCTACGGAGCCATAGAGGGTAAACGCGAACCGTCAGCCACGATAGATTTCCAACCGGGGTGGCGGTCTATGACGTGTTTCGGCCAATTCTACACTTCCTTTGGAAGAATGATCTCGCGGACGTAGTGAATAGCTGTAAATTGCTATTTGCGAGACCGAATAGATGGAATGCATAATTTTTGGCCGATTGCCATCCGCGCGTTCCGCCTAGTTTCTGTTGTTTCGTCCGGAGAGGAATCTGCGAGAGGATTTGATGGCATGCAATATTGGAAATGTTTCACGATAAAACATACACATGAACTGATGACATCGGAAATATCGAGTCGAGTTCTATATATGAACTGTCGCTCACTAATATAAAAAAGAAAAAAGGAAGGAAGAAAAGTCGCATAGAGAAATATTGAAAAATCGAGATAGATGTTAAATTTTGCGAAAGAAAAGTTTTGCGAAAGAAAATATTTGCACTTACATTCGTAATTATTTATTTATTATCATGCGAATGATTTTATATTTTAAAACATATCTTCCATTTCTAACTTTTTCGCATTCTTGAAACTCGTTCGTTCTTTGCGTAAAGTCTACATTATCATCTTTAGTTCTTCCTTTTCTTTCCTCTCCTCCTTCCCTTTCTTTATTATCCTATTCCCGGTGCCAGCGAAGTTTAAATGGACTTCGTCCAATAGCCCAATAGCTGCCCAGCTAGCTCCAAGCTAATAAACTATAAATTCTTTCCGTTTCTGGTCGTGATATTTTGTTAACCCAAAGTCGATTCTGTCGCGACTCTCACGACAATAGGGGTGTTTCCCTGGTCGTCCAGAATGGAGATATAAATATTTCGACTGCGTGTTATGTGCGTATCGTTATTAAACTCACCCTGCTTACGATCGCCAATATTTCCTGCGAATAATCCTAGTGATTTATCTTGCTATACCCTTTATGTAATGGAATGATACGCTAAAACTCCGCAAAGGAGTTTAATTGGCAATAAAATGAAAAAGTAATTTCCAAGAACTCAATATCGTTATTACTCGCCGAAATCTATCGCGTTTCTGTTGGTCCCGATTAAATTGCCTTTGCGATCATAATGCAGAAATTGGCGGAACGCGATGGTGTCGATGATAAGGTACCGAATCATTCCAAACAGATTTTAATGCAATTGTTTGCCCAGTATGAGGGATACCGGAAGAAAATAAGCCGACGTCTTTAGCGGAAGTCACGTAGGCAGGCTTATGGTGCAAACAGCTTCCCAACGGTTGGTTCCTATTAAATTAATGCTGCGAAATCGCTTTGTTTTCCCTCGAAACAGCTGACTGTCGCACATGAGCTTTCACACGATGAGATGCAAAAAATATTGTGCAAAAATATTATGAAATAAACATATTTCATAATACACTTGGTAGCAAGTTTATGTTAATATTAATTAAGCTTAGAAAAAGTAAATCCGATTTAAAAAATGTGTGTCTATGTGTAAAAAAATTTAGAAACGATGAGCGAATTGTTAATGCGCATGTAATATTTTATTTTTTTATTTTTTCTAATTGTATACATCTTTAAAAAAGCTCGGGTTTTTTATAGTCTTGTTTTATTTAAAATACGAGTCGAGAAAGTAGTAAAAAGTGGCGAGAGTGAACCTGCTGGGCCCTAAATAAAAAATTTATTTAGGGCCCTCGCTCTCGTCATCACGACATTCACGACTTTTTACTATTTTCTCGACTCGCATTTTAAATAAAGCAAAACTACAGAAAAACCTGCGCTCTTTTTAAATCTTATAATATTTCATAAAGATCTGTACAATTAGGAAAAATAAAAAAATTAAATATTTCATTCGATATTACAAGCTTGATATTATTTTCATCAATCATATATACTCAATAAAACACAGTTCCTATAGAGTTTGTCTGTAGTTCGCTTTATCTACGATGCGAAAACGTAAACTTTGCAAAGGAAGATTCCTTGGAGAGCCAACGTTCCGTGTGAAACACGCCCGTCTTTAATAAATAATTCTTTCATCAAGCGTATTTCGCGTTACTTCGTTTCGTCCGATCCCGACCGCGGGAAACGGTGCTCTTCTTTTTTTTTTCTCTTTTTCTACTGTAAATCCAGGAGGATACGAAAAATGCTAGCTCTCTTCCTCTCTAAATGTTACATAAGAACATCTAATTCCTCCGTTCTCATCTGCTTCAGCCTCGCTGCACCAATTACTTGCGCCCATCGCCTCCAAATTTGCTCGCCTTTGCCGAAGGGCATTCGAGCGGTCCCGGCCATCAAAGAAGGCACTCTCCAGTGTAATCTAAGCGGCGCAATTCTGCACAATTATCGTGAGCCCCGCGCGAGAACAAAGTACGAAATCGTATTTCGGCTTTCGGACCAATGTGCTGCACGTTGATAACGCCCTACATACTGTACCCTATCCCGAACAGACACATGTACTTAAGCTTATACTGCGATTTCCTCTGCGTCTCTTCGGATGCTGCAGTGTAAACGGCGTATATGTATATATACACACACACACATATATATATATATATTGTGTGTGTGTGTGTGTGTGTGTATTGTACATATATATTTCTCTGCGCGCGCTCCAGCGTGGCACGACGACACAGCGAGTGTGAGCACGACATCGATCCTGAGAGAACGTTTCGAATTTCAGAGGGTAGCTCTCGGTGATTAGATTGAAGGTTTCCATCGATCGCACGCTTTAACGCTCATTTTGTAAACTTCCGAGGAAAGAGAAGTGCCTTTGATATACGAGCATTAATAGATCAAACGAAATATTTCTAAGGGCTTTGGTTCCACGGAATATACCGTTTTATAATAAAAAATATTTTCATATGTATTTTTAAGTTTTAAATACATTCATAAATCAAGATGTAAATCAAGAGCTTTTATACTCTTTATTATCGAATGTTTTAAATCAAAATATTATGCCTCAAATAAATGTCGTTTCATCACGAAATTAAACTCTTTTTCTACAAAGTAACATTTGCCTAATTATTTTAAAATACGTAATATAATTTCTCTTACAATTTATTTAATAAGAACTGCCTTTTCAATACACAAAAAAATATTTAAATTTGAAATGTACAAAAATGTCTAATTAAATTTAAATTATTTTAATTTCTATTGCATTCATATCCTTTTATATACATAATGAGAGAAAATCTTTTGTAATGTACTATAATAAAATCGAATCTCTATAATAACATATTGTTGAATCCTTTTTCTCAAAGGGTTTTTACTTTTATCTTTCACAGACAGTAACTTCTGTCGTACTGAGCGTCCTTCTTTAAATATATAATCAAGGAAACGGCCCTATGCGAACTATTATTATATTAATAAATTTATTTAATTTGTAAACATATATAGATTAATGTATTATATATCTATAATATGATTACAAATATTACAATACATCTAAGAGAGATTTTAGAATAGTAATGTTTGATCCTCTTTTCTAAAAAAATACGAACATTGGAGCATACATGATTCAGTGCTCTTAAAACTAATTGTAAGTTATTATCACATTTATAACCGTCGATATTTTATG
Organism: Mycetomoellerius zeteki; assembly: GCF_001594055.1. NCBI lineage: Eukaryota > Metazoa > Arthropoda > Insecta > Hymenoptera > Formicidae > Mycetomoellerius > Mycetomoellerius zeteki. The sequence goes on along the minus strand of NW_017257076.1, from coordinate 261,837 downwards.
TTCTGACAGGTAGGTTGATACGTTAAGGGTTAACAAGCAGCAGTATCTTAACTGCCATGCGATAGAATCTTCTTCGATGCTTTGGTCAACATTCCTCGCTAACCTTTCTTCATCCCTGCTTCTCCTCCCCCCCCTCTCTCTCTCTCTGTCTCTCTCTCGTTTCTCATATAGTTACGATAATGGACTTTTAATGCGTTCGATTTGCGAATCGCCGTGCAGGATCCCCCTTCTCATAGCATAATTTCCATAAAATTTCCGGCTCTCCGCATCGTACCTCGACGCAGAGGGCAGAAAGGAAGACCGACCAGGTGCAGGATTTATCCGCCTCACGATATCGATGGTTAAATGTCAATAATTCGGATACGCGAAAAACGCGGTGCAATGTATTTTATAAAAGAAAAACGGGAAAAATTTTAGGTACACAGAATTTCGGACTCAATTACATGAACAATGTTTGTGCTAAAAATTACATCTTTTATCTACGTTTGCGTACCAAATTGCTACACGTGGAATGGAGGCAAAATGAAGAAAGGCGGTTTTATATCCGCAAGGCGCCTGCGGAATTTTATTTTTTAGAACAAAAACCATTATTTGTGCTACTGACAGTCTGAAATTTTATTTAACTCTTTTGCCTCGGTCTCTTGTCTGTATTTATACTATATACAGGGTAGCCCAAAGCGATAATCCATATTTTTACGGTTGAATTTGATTCTATTTAATATATATCATATCAAAAAATAATCGTATTTAAATATGCTAAATCTATGATGAGAATTGGCATCTGTATCTTTTGTTCCATATTTGCAATGCACATATTATTAATTATATAAATGATATGTTTCTTTATGTTCGGGAAAATTATTCCGTAATTTTGTCGCGTTTCTGTTCAGTGATGAATCTATTTAGTGTTTTGATCCAGCAGTGCCCGAAGCTGCGAGTTATCACACGGACTGCGCACTACGTTCATTCGCGTATTCTGTCGAGTTATGTCTCGGTAAATATCGATCGAACCGACAGCGTCAATAGTACCATGGTATCTCTTTGTCCCATTGAACCGTGGTAACTTCGGCATGTTCCCGTAGAAATCGGACAGGAATCCATTGCTGGTAGTTGTTGGCGCGGCTGAACGCATTGAAAAATGCAACAACTCGCCGAACTTGTACGTATCAACGCTCGTCTGGGTTAACCGGAATTTTCCATGAGTTTCCTACTCATCGTATCCGATAGGAGACAGAACCAACCCAGTCCCTTTAAAAGGCTTAACTTCCATTTCGTGAAGCAAACATATCGAAGTTTTACAAAAATTGCTCTCTCTTCCGACAGTCTCAAATCATGACTTATACTTTAGAATTATACGAACTTTGAAAACTTCAAATCCTTGTCTCATAAATCTTCTATCTTTGATATAACCCAGCTTGTTCTTAACTATCATTTTTATGTCAAATTTAATTTTACATCTTGAGATTACATTGAATTATAATTATTTTATAATTATCATAATTATAATTCAATGTAATTTCAAGCTGTAAAATTAAATTTTTCTTAAACTAATCATAAATGTCAGTAATATTTTACAAAAGAAAAACGAAATTAGAATAAAAGTGGGATTTTTAATCATAAAGACAATATTTTTAATTTTCTATAACTTCTGCAACTCCCAATACATCATAGTTAATTTTTATTTCTCAAATAATCGATTCTTAATAACTTCTATTTAAAATAAATCATCCATATAATTAAAAAGGAGCAATTTAAAAATTTATGATTAAAATTCAAATATAATAGTATAATACAATAAATTATAAGAATCTCATTTTTAGACCGTACATGTGAGAACACAATTGATAAACTAGAAGCCTATATCGGTCGAAGCTAGATCTTTTAATGCTTTAAATAATTTTTAATGTTAATTATATCTATATTATAACTTGCATATATACCATATTTGTAGTCCTTCAAACTGCGCGTCGAATTTGGTTTTTCCGGACTCATAAACGCAATTTAAACTACTGGAATAATACGAATTAAATTAATTGACAATTTTGATACATGCATCATATTAGCAAGATATTAATGTGCTAAAAAACTGTAAATAAATTTATTGCGAAAAATATTACCTCGGCCGGGAGTCGAATATATAAATTAATTTAAAAAATTAAACTGCAATGAACACCTTGGACTGGATATATGTAGATACCTATATTTTTGTAGGACCCACTTTGAAATCGTGTCAGAATTTAAAATAGAGTTCTAGATATAATTTAATGGTTAATAAAATATTAAATAAAATAATTATATTTTAATGGTTAAAATAATTATATTACTCTATATTAATAGAGTAAAATGAAGAACAAAGCATTGAAGAAGACATTTATCAGATCCATATATGATATATACATATATATATAGTTACAAAATATATATATATATACATTACAATTCACGACATATTAGTATAAATACAATCTATCTTGAAAAATGTCATGAACTACAGATCATATGAAATGAGTTTTAAGCTCACTTTATACATGATGTTTCCAATTTAAATTTAAATGGCCAAACTTCGGGAGCGTATATGGAATCGATAAATTAACGAAAATCTTTTAGAGATAGAGATAATTCGTTTTTGCTTCGTTTTAGAGAAAATCGCAAAGAAAGACAAAACGTAGTTTTCATTTTTGTATTTATCATTTACTCATTCACACTCATTTATTCACGTTGTCATTTGCTTAATGGAGATATTGTTTAAAACAATGGCCTTTTGCAGCAATGCATTGAATCTTGACAGTTCGTGTTACAGCCAAATACTAATCTGGTTATCGTAATGACTCGCCGATCCGGCACTATTCTGTCTGAAACTCAAAGCGCACACTCTTGCACTTTTTTTCTTAATTTATCGATTCCGTACACGTTTCCGAAGTTTGGCCATTTAAATTCGGAGCATCCTATATAATCTATACTTCACGTGATATTTCTGAAAAGCTTTTTGGATCGAACGAAGTTAAGTTCTTCCAAAGAGCTTTTTGGGTCAAGCGGAATTATAAGTATTCATTATCTTACATATATAGTAACATGAACGAATTTAGAAGCGAAATGTGCTATAATAATCCCTTTGTCAAAATTTGTCAAGTTTGGATTATCAGGTACATAACGATGCGTTTTGTGATACATAAGTTTTGAAGCATCAATGGACTTACAGCGCGCGATCCTGCGAACTACAACGTGCTGTGGACACAACGGTCGTCGTATTGGCACACAATGATATTCCTTTAGTAATACTAGAAGCGAACGGATCGTAGCAGCGTGTGTTACTCCGAATTTCTTTACATTAACTCTTAAAACAGAATCGCAACACATACCAAAGACGCCATGCGCCATCTCTTACGAATTAACTATTATCATTCTTTTCTTCATTAAATATAATTTTACAATAAATGATTTGGAAATCGTATCGAGGCAACACTTATCTACTGAAACAAATATTTCACTAATTTTCAATCTAGATTTTTACCTATTGTTTGTTTTACTCTTTTGAGAATCGTAAATTATTATTTAAGTGCGAGCTTTATAAACGGCAATTGTATTTCTAAGTTCCTAAATTTGGATATATTTGACATCTGATGTTGATTTAATGTTATCTGTTTTAGCTTGAAAATTATTATCTATCTATTTCGAAAATAATATCTACACATCGATAATTTATTAGCTATTAATTTGTAATACGTGAGCAAAATATTTTTATTATTTTTATTTTTATATTAAGTTAAATATTTCGTAACTGTGTCACATTTAATAATTTTTCTTTTGAAATATATCTCTTTTTGAAGACCGTATTCTCTCGGATATATTTTTTGCCAGTGGTCTAGATTTGTGATTCAGATGTAATTTAATTTTAATTATGCAAGAATACCGTGTAAAATAATCGTGTTGCTCATCGTACTCGATAATTAATTCATGCGCGATCGCGAATGTTTTGTGTGAATCCAATCAAGAGATCTGAAAGAAGAAGAAAAAGAAGGTCCAAGAGGCATCGAAGCAGCAAAACAATTGAAATAAATAATTTGCTATTTATATAATATTTGATTATTTATCCAAGCGTGGATAAAAAAATTTGTATAAAAAATAAAAAGAATTTTATACATAAAAATTTTATAAAAACTTTCATAGGTAAAGAAGAATAATAAACCTCAATTGCACAACGTATATGTTCCACATAATTTATTTAACAAAAAGTTCGGTAATAAATATTAATTCTTAATTCTTAATTATTGTTACTTAAGACGCCGATATTTTATTCATCTACATTAATTGACAATAGTAATAAATTAATCTTATCATAAAAAATTACAGCCAGACGCCATTCTGTTTCATTCTCTCTCTTTCTCTCTTTCTTTCTCTCTCATACCCGCGAGTGATAAAATTAGCATGAACTCACGTACGCTTACGTACCTGCAGTTAAAGATTAACGAGCCATGAATGAATACGAGAAATGGAGCGTGAATGGGACGTTTGGAACGTGCCGTTTCTGGTGCGTTTTCGCGAAATACTGTGTCTGGACCGGCTCGGCGGCGCCGTGGAAAACGTATCGCATAATGAGACGATAATGATTATGCACTACGACGCGATACGAGTGGCGGAACCTTCTGAGTGTTCTGTTAATGCACAACGTTTCTCATTATCGTGAGTTTTAATGCGATATTCTCGCGTCCAATCGCGCAAAGTCGATAAATATATAATGAAGCAAAAATTTAGTACTTAACGATCGAGTAGAAACGAGTATCGTAGAAACGAGTTGAGCATTATATCGCTATCATTCCACACTGTGTAGTACGGCACTTGCATGAAAAAAATTATATAAATTGTATGCAAATATTTTAGACGATATCTTATAATTACCAAAAAAATAATTGAAAGATGTAAAGGGAGGCTAATTTGATATTATCCAAATTAATTTGCGAGGAGACCGACAACATGCAACGGCAACATGCAAAAATCGTTGATTACCACCTGTCTTAACGCGATCCAATTTTCGCGTCACGCGAGTCGGCTATTACGCGAAACGACTGCTCTCAATTAATTCCATAGATGAAGTTGTATCTCGCCAGAATCGAGCCAGTGTGTACGAGCCAGAATCGAGATGCCTAAGTGCAAATAGCAATACACGACCGCACTTCCGAAATGGCCTTCCAACATCGACGTCAATCACTACGCGTTACACGAACACGATTCATTTACAGCACCTCGGCGAACTACACTTAACACTCACCATCGTCTATGATCCTTTAATACAGGGTACCCCCGCGGGCGAGTAACGATGCGGATAAGCTAGCGGGTAGTCTATAGATGGCTGCGGGGCAGGACGAGAAGCGCCGGGGGGTTGTCTCTGCTTTAATAAGATGCGCACCACCTACATCGAACGGTACTGAACTTTGGATCGACTTTGATTAGAGCATCCTGCTAATGACAGGGGATCGAGCGGCGTTTAATCTAATATTCGTAACTGTCCGGACCAGCTCGTCGGGAACAGAATATCACCCCCACACTCCCTCCGGCGTTCGTCAAATCTATTCGCGATCGTGTCCCTCGCTGATCCTCAATGCCCTTTCACCTCATCTCCCGCCGACAGACAGGATATTAGAAACGTTCCGACGCGTTTCCATCCCCTCGCGAGCTATCGCTTAGCGATACGGGGGGCGAGAATTCTTCCGAAACGCACGTCGACGCGTTTACGTTCGCATATTACGCCGTCGATTATCTTACATAACTCTTATAGGCCTAGTTTTTTATTTTCTTAACTTGTAATTTAATTTGATTTAACTTGATAATAACGTAAAAATAGTGTTTGTAGCTATGATTATTAAATTGATGGTTCTGTAGTGGCAACTTTAAAAGTCACTTATTACTCTCTAAAACTTTTAGAGTGAAATAAATTGAGCCACTCTTTTCCAAGACTGGCTTAATTTTCTCTCTTTAGAGTAAGATTCCACTTCGAATAATTTAGAGAGTACAAAACCATCAGTTTAATGAATTAATCATAATTGAGAAATACAATTTTTACGTTATTATCAGATTAATGGGTCAATACTAAGCAGAATCGTAAGACTCGTAATGTGTTCTTGTAAAACTTGTATATAAGAACTTATGACTAGTATTCTAATTTTATGCGAATGTATCATAAGACGTAGGATTATTCGTAAATATCTACGATTTTTTGTAAATTTTATGGCTAGTAAGAAACTATCTGCAAAAATATCGTATAAAGGTATAAGCACTTAAAAATTCTTATAAATCTTACAGGAATATGTTACGAGCCTTACGATTCTGCTTAGAATGTAGGCATAAGTCTAATCACAAGTTAATAAAAAAATGAAAAACCGGATATGTCTACCTATAATGTCTTACAATAGTAGCTTATACCTGGTCGAACGTTAAGTCGTTACTCGTCTTTCAACTATTATAGCGATAGCTAATTTAGGATTAGCTGAGATTTACATAACAATTTACGCAAAATCGCCACAAGAGTCGCAAGGAATTGCCACAGTTGTAAATCAAGGGCTTGTAAAGCTATCGCAAACGTGCCGCTTTAGCGCAGAATAAGGCGAATGTACGCATTTACCGTGGGAATTCGAATCGATCGATGATGAGAGCCTAGAATTCTATCGCAGGAAACTCAAGCTCACCTGCTGCAAGCTCATTTCGCGAAAGTAGCTCGTGAACGGATCGTGTGAACTGACAACGTATCCACTGACTGTAACAGTTATCCAAAATGCACGAACAGGGAAGATCACTCGACGATTAAATTTTATGTTATCCTTACCGCATACGAGTCGTAATTATAAACTAACGCATAGCTGTTAATCGAAAATATAAATTAATTTCTTAAAAACTTTGCAATTTGAAATAAAATTGACTTCTAAAGAAGATAATTTTTCTCATTACATTAATAAATTGAATAAAACGAATATTCTCTTTAATCGAATAATTCAACTTCTTAAATAGTACTTTCTAAATAAATAAGTTTTCAGACAATATCTTTTGGGATGTATACTTTAAAACATACATTATTTTATATTCTTTGATCATTAATGATTATTGTATTAATTAATATCTCTTTTAAAAAGATATGAAATTGTACTCTGTAATACTTTTCATAATATATTTTATCAGAATTGTGTGGTGAAAGATTATTATGAAGAGCTTATGAAATAAATATCGTTTTCAAGTATACGCGATCTATGTAAGATTTCTAAAATAAATAAAGATTTACTCTCAATCCCTTTTGAAGGCAAAAAGCTAAATACCATATATGATAATACAACGGAGATGCTTCTATCACTATATACCCAGAGAAAGGTTTCTTTCATTCAAAGAAATGTTTCTTTGCTATACTCAATTATATTCAAATCAAAGAAATTTTTTCTTTAACCGTATAGCAAAAAAACATTTCTTTGAATTGAAGAAACCTTTCTCTGGGTATAGTACTAATAACAAAAAATATCGAAAGTTATACTGCCATCGAAATAAAATTTTATGGGTGGTTTTATCGGAGCGTTATTGACTCGCGTATAAGAATACGGACGAAGCATGATTTTACGATACGAGTTCTCCCTATTAGCTGCTTTATTTCACTTCGCCCAAGTCATCTCTAGCGAGCGTATTTTATGTACGCAAACTGTAAATCTTTATCGATACACAAAGATCGACAATCAAGTCTCGGAGGCATAAAACACATGTATAACATGTGCTATATAAAAGCTTCTCCCAAATTATGTCTTTATCTTTATTCGAGGCTGTCGCATTTTCAGACTTTACGAGAAAACATAATTTAAATATTGAACAAACTCATAATGATTTTATTTGATATTTGTTAAATTTTATCACGAATAAAATCTTACGCAAAATTCTGTACGGAAATACACAACCAATAGAAAAAAAATAGAGCTCATAACGATTGAAACTGCATCTTTGGTGCTTAAATATTTTTCGCAATAAATTGTTCACAGATTTTAATATGTTTATCAGCATTATTAAGTTAACTTATAATGAACGAAAATGTAGCGTATTGACGCTTCGGTTTAAAAACCACAGTAGAAGAACATTTCCTCGTAACGATGGCACGTAGCTTTCATTCCCAACATTATTTCGAATTGCAACGAATATTTTTAAATGCCCCTCCGGCCGCAGACACCTGCAATCAAGAGGGGGAAACAGGATCAAAGGACTCGTACTGAATTTCAGAACGACCGAGTGAGCACCCTCAGGCCGCGTAATCTGTTGGGTCCTTTGCACATCGGCCACCAGGAAGTCATTTCCCGCGCGAACGTCACCTTAATTGGTGAAAGCTTTGAGAGAAAGACGGACAGAGAGATAGAGAGATAGAAATAAATAGGAAAAAAGCGCATCGAGCGGCAAACGAGGAACCGGAACAAACTGGCATTGCATGAGAGTAATGGTAAGAAGAGAATCGTAGACTTCGACGATAAATTCATCCGCGTATCAGTCTGCTTCGGCTCGTCTTTCATGGAAATGCGTATTTGCCGGTAATTATATGAAATTCGTTCCCTTTGATCACGGCCGAGATATTGCGCCCCTTTGCAAGAAAACCGCGCTAAAGACTCCCTTCGCCCGCCGTCGTATTTGAGGTAAAGTAAGCAGCGTGGATGCGTTAATTGAGGAACTCGGACAAGCGCCTCGGGGAATTATGTCCCTTAGGCATCGTGACGAGAGCCGGCCGTGTCAGTTCTTTCGCAAAAATAATTGCGAATGGGTGATAAAGCGACGGTGAGGCTCTTTGTAATTTCCACGGGCTTTGAAAAGAAGAACCGCTTTAATTGAGTTGAGATGAATAAAAAAAAACCGTGAAAAAAAGGAAAAACATGAACCTCTACTTGAACTCTCCCTCTCTCTCTCTCTCTCTCTCTCTCTCTCTCTCTCTCTCTCTCCGAGAGTAACGTGATAAGACACTTAATGCTCATGCAAGAATTTTAAGTGAATCGCCTTCGTTCAGGCAACAAACAAAAAAATACGTGTCTCCCTCATTAAAATCCACCATTAATTGTAGGCGTTAATCCCCGCGGCTGATAATCGGTTTTCTATCTCTTAACACGTTACTTTATTATTTTTCCTAATTTTTTATTATATATCCTATTTTTCGTGAAATTAAATGTATTACAGCTTTTTTCAATTGTATCTAAAAATTGTTATTTTCCAGACTAAAACGTAATTATGTAACTTTTATAGAACACATTGATTCATGATTGTGCTTATATTATCGGAAAATATCACATAATTTTTCTAGATAACTTTTCATCTTATTTAGAATTGTAAAGTTAATCGTATTTCTCCGATAATTTCTCTAATCGAATATGTAATACGCATCGCTCGACAGTGCAATTCACGCTCATTAATTCTGTATATACCCATCAATCGCGTAAACCCATCAATGTCGATATTTGATGAAAATCAGATTCGTATGCAATTAGAGAACTACACGCAACCGTCGCAACGTAACGTAACTTATCCAACTCCCAATATAGATAATTCGTATCGATTATCCATCCAACCCTATGGGAACATACATTGGGCATACTTTAAATATCGTGTCGACACTATAATAGGCAATCGCGTCACACTGTGCTAGATAAGAATGTCACAAATTACTAGGTCAACTTAAAATAATTATAATCAAAAAATAATGTAATAAAATTTAACGCGTTTTATATTCATGAGACATCTTTTACATCTTTTAGCCACTAGGCAGTAATTTTGCAAGATTAACAAAGATTAAGTAAACGGAGATTAATGATTTAAGTCTGAAATATGAATAAAACGCGCACGAACAAATATTCAACTTTCGTCCGTAATTCCGTAATATTTGTGAGCATCAATTCGGTTGAAATCCACCAAGGCTGTAATTTTTATGCGACTGCGTGTTCAATCCCTATAAAACTGCCAGCTCGTTGTCATCCGCTGCACATGCGAATGTATTCAGCGGACCATTATAATACATACGCATTCCTCCATATAATTTCAACTAAATTATTGTCAAGTTAGTTCATTGTATTTTTATTAAATTGTCCAATAATTCAAAATATTCAACGTATCAAAAAAAAATTCGTAACACGAAAAATTAAATCTTTAAGGTAGCATGAGGTTTGTTGCAAGCAATTGCATATGTGTGAAGAAATTTATTTAAAAACTGTAGAATATTAAAAATCCAGAGTTCTGGAATTTAACGATCCTAAGGATTACTATTAAAGATGTTAAGATGACTCGAGTGCTTTCATGAAGCATTTAAGTTAATTTGCCAACATCGGTGCCATTCGCGGCTGTTGATAGCTATTCAGGAGTCCTCCAAACATTCTCGCATTCACGCGTGCCATGATATCGTTGAAATTCAGATTCTTTCCTCGAATGCGCGGCACAAGCGTCCTTAAAACTGCCGAGGAAACGCGGTATTTAAATTTCTCTACTATTGTAGGAAGCTATTCCACACATTCCGTGTGTTAGAACAAGCCTCGTTACCTCTCACGGTTATTGCAAAGGGCAAGGAGACTTCTTCTCATATGACGCATACCGCCGCCGCTGCACTCACGTGACGATATTAACATTGCGCCTCGCGATATTATATTAATCTAGAGTATATATGCGACGGGGGGGGCACATATATACGACTCCCGTGGGACGGAAGGCCATCGAGATAGTTCTGGAAAGCTCGTAAAAATTCTACGTGAACCTTTTCCGTTCTGTAACAACGCCAGAAATGCGCGAGATCGTTTGAAATATACGATTACTCTTATACTACGATAGCGATTTCGTATTCCTGGAATTTATGTCGTTTAAATGTGAAAATTCGATTCGTATGAAGGTTCATAAATACCAGGATAATCGGTGGTCAAATATACCGATCGTTATATATGAACACGACTGTTATTTTTCACAACGTCGAATCATCTTAACGTTCTCGTGACTCGTTAAAATAAGCTACACATATGTACGCGTCATTAATTTACTTTGCATAACTGTAGCAAGTAGATGCATAATGAAGGAATATTTACATTTGTCTAATTACTTAATTCATAGAAAAACGGATACATAATTTAGGAGGTTATAAGCCTAACAGCTTCGTCGTAGATAATTAATTCGTAATTGAAAAAACTTTGCTTTAATCTTCATTCATTACTACGCCTCTATTCTAGTATATTTTAATAATTTTTATCACATCGCATTTTACAAACATGTATAGATGAAATTTTTATTACGTTCTGCCTCGTAAGCAATCGCTCGCACGCACATAGCTTCCTTATAAACTTTTATTTTACGTGCTCGAAACTGTACACGAAAGCGCGTAGGATATGTTGATTTCAGTAACGCTATTTCTCTCGCCGTTTCTTTTCCCTTTTTCGGTCGTATTCAAATGAATATTGCAGTTTCGTAGGAGTACGCTCGCATATAAAAGTGGGGACTTGTTTGGAGTGGCCAATAAATTATATCTGGCATCATAAAAAACTTTCAAGCACACCAACGCGAACACTTGCACCCCATTCTCTTGTTCTTCTTAGCAATCAGGATGATTGATAAAAGGGCTTTCCACTTGCGCTAATCAGTACTTTATATGCACGATAAGATACATGTATGTTCTACGTATTACCTAAGTTTCAATAATTCAGTAAAACGAAAGAAATTTACATAATTGCGTCAATATTATTCTTGCTTGTTTGACGAAGCAAGAAATTACCATGCTATTAATTATTTTTTTTAATTTAAAGTAGCCTGTATTTTATTGCAGTTGCAAATGGCACTGTAAACATTAAAGGTGGCTGCGGGTTATCGCGCAAAATTGAAACAAACGTTGTTATCTCACTTGGTGTAACGAATGTCAGTTGTCGCCTGTCGGAGGCTCGCTTTATCGATAAAAAGTGTCACGAGAAGCCGACGATTTACGACCAAGATTGGTATCAGCGAAACAAATGGTATAACGGCAGACTGATTCGTTAGAAAGATTCGCCATGAAGCCTGTAATAACCTACGTTGCGTGAAATTCTAACTGACCTCATATTAAATTCAAAATTAACATGAGAGATGATCCATTGAATGATGCAATGAAGCTTGCTGAACGTCACGCTTTCAATAAAAGTAAAAAAGAATGCGATAACATTTTTCAACAAAGGTGATTTAATTTTAATATAATTCATATAATAACGATGAAATTTTTTTAATCTTTAAATTATTTATTTTTCTTTGTGTTAATTTTATAACTGATGAATTTTTGATGGTCAACATGATAGCGAAATCTAGGAACTTATTATGGAATTGTTTGGAATAAATTTCGATTAGAATTGTTCAATTATTCTTTAGATTTCTATTGTGTTTTCTAGGGAAAACGAAATAATTCCGATCGGAATCCATTCCGAACATTTCTATATAATACGTGTTGTTATTTCTAATAGAATCTCATAAACTGATTCTTTCGTTGATGATTCGCAAGCTAAAGAATTTATTTAATTTCATAATACAAATCATTTTTATATGATAGATGATTTCTTTAAGACAATCTTGATTAACGTTTGATCTAAAAATTGATTATTAATTACAATTATACAAACACATTATCAATTGGTAAATTAATTACAGAATATAAAACATGTACACATTTAATTTTCATATTTAATTCCCTGATGCTTTAATTTTCAAACATCATGATAATATAGATAGGTATTATTTATATATATATAACATTATTTTAAGTAGGGCAATATTCCTGAACGAGAGAGATGCGCTTAACAAACTATACGATTGCTGTAATTTATTTCCAGGACGGTAGTATGTGGCGTAATTAGAATGCTTTGTTTGGATAGAATTCGTTCTACTTTTTTACTTGACATACTTGCTTCCGAGCTCTTCTTGTCGTTCCTCGACAACAGGTTTCTGCACCTTGGCGACCTTCTTTTCCTTATTTCTCGAGCTAGACGGTGGTACCGATGTCTTAACATTTCCGGAACTGCAAAGCCAATCAAACGTAATCGGAACGTGATATGTGAACATCACTGCTCTATATACGTACATAAGTCTTCGAAAACCTATCTCACCTTTCCGCCAATGAAAAATTCCAACGCTCTCTTTGATCAATTGATTAAATTTTTCTGTAATTATAAAATCGTTCGTTTAGTTCATTTTATGCAATTTATCGGTTAACAATAGTCTCATATAAGATATTAAATCTTGTATAGATAAAATATATCTCATTATCTATACTCATTTCGCTTATTTCCTTTATACCAATTTTTTTAATCGTCAAAATTTGTTATTCTATTTTACAACCTTTAGAAACAACGTAAAAGTTGTTTTTACATTTTTTCAATTTGTAGTCCGTAATCCATTGGAAAAGTTAAAGTAGATGAAAGGTTTAGCTCCATTCGCGTACTCATGATTGATTGAAAATCTATACTGAAAGAAGTGAGAAAAACTCCGATAAACATCATTCGCACACACGTATACACGGTTTCGAGTATCGACTCCCTCGGATTCGCGTTTCAAGCCCAAACGTGGGGCAGACCAGCGAAATTGTCCGTAAAAATTCCTCCGATCTGGTTGTAGGACAGCCTGCAAAAGTAATTGGAGTCCTGAATTGGCGAGCGAGAGAACTACCTCGACAGTAATTAAACATTCTTTGTAAATTCTTTTTCTGAACGCAGCGTCGTCCACGTCGAAAACGACGCCGTATCCTATGGTGTCGAATATCGAGATCTGAGACTCCCTCTCAATTGCCAATGTGTCTTTGCCTCCTGGGACGCGAACATAGTATATATATCGTCTAGCAGTGATTCTTTTAAGTCCGAAAGGCGGTTTAAGACCGATTGGTATTTACGAATGCGATCGTCGCACATCGGAACGCTTTGGTCAAAGAATTGCTAGTGTTATAGTCAATATATCTTGTCGAATTTAACGACTTGAAAGTATCTCGATTTGTCTTCAACTTTTCGATAGAAAACGATAAATTCGTATTTATATTGCGTGTTGCAAATATATGTATATAAATAAAACATTCCAAAATTATCAGATATTAATTAAATAATAAATGACAAAGAAAATTGGTTGTGTTTTAAGTTTCAATATTTTGAAACTAAATATTTGAAAATTTGTATAATATTAAAAATTAAAATCTTCTCTGTTTATTCAATTCTGTTTATAAGAAAACCTTTAGTTTATTTTAATAACATAATAATGATACAATTTAAAGCGCTTAAAGTATCACATAATTAATACATAAATCAGGACAATGAACAACTCATTCTATGTTTCTTAAAAGACGATCGACAAACTTATACAGGAATCTATAAAGATTGTGAAAATATCCGATAATAATTGAATATTATACAAATCGCGTTATGTAAACAATTCGGTTATATTTCCGGTTTTATGGTCTGTAGACTTTAATAGCCAGTAGGTATACCGTTGGGATAAAACGATTCCCCATCGGGATGGAATTTCGAAAATAACGTTAATCCATCGTAATATCCCGTGCCTCTGTATTTTTTTTAATCTAATGTTCAAACAAATTACTGTATTGTTTACCGATTAATTATTCAATATCACATGTCTTTTATTTTGGTAAATTAAAATGCATGCTTGTTTGTGATACCGTCCCATTAACTTCGTTCATCAGCTTAATTGTTTACTCGTTAGTAACTAATCATGTGCAAGGTTGGTTGTAACATAATTTATTCAGCCCGCTATTTGGTCTGCTATTTAGCCGCTTATTTCTAAACAGCTTTAATTCCGCTAACGACTTATTAATTTACTTCAACGATAATTGTTATCGTCTAAAGTGAGCCAAATTAATCTATCTTTAACAAATTAATTTATAATATATATCTATATATTATATATGTATATATGTGTGTGTGTATACAGACTTCAATAAATATAAACTTTCCCACGGTAAACAAATAACAAGCTTATTATTATATATAATATGTTGCTGACATAATCTGTGCTCTACAGCACAGATTATGTCAGCAACATTGTAATAATATTCCACTAATGTTACAATAACATTGCAAACGTAGCAGTAATGTCATTGTACGTTTCCTGTCTAGGTAAGCATGGACATTCGTATATTTTATATTTGTATCATTTTTCGTGTCTAGATATCACCTATCACCTATCAATCTAGGGCCAGGTTTCACCGATCTTTACACCTATATCATTTTTCGCATCTGAATATCATCTACCAATTTAGGCTAGGCTTCGCCGATCTGGTTTCATATCGAACGATCTTTCTCATAATTTTGGTAATCGATTTAAGCCGAGCTCTACAAAGTGCCCATTCGATAATTTGGTACTCGATCGGATTTGAAGAGTCTATTCGAAACAGGAATCTTCCTATAATCAAAGTCTGGTAACGAGAATCGATCGCACTGCATTGTTCCGCGATATGCAATGATAACACAATTCGTAATAGCAGAGACGAGTGCTGGAAGTGATCTCAATTAACTCTAATTGTAAACAAAGCGTTTACATTTTATCAATGCCGTTGTATATCAAATATATCAAAAACTTCGTTTTTGGATTACGAAATAACATAACAATTTTTTTTCATAATCTGTTGTATTTTAGAAGACTGTACACTTACCAGCTGTCCGTTTTCTCACCTCCCCAAGATCGTTTTCACCATCGGTTGACGCACTTTTGCGCTTTCCGTCGTAGGAAGTTTTCCTTCTTCATTAAGGGAGGAGTGTCCCTTTTCTGCGTCACCAACGTAGCTCTTCTCTTACTTCCTGGCTCCTTATTCTTACTTAGAAAGTACTCGTATCTGCCGGCCTATCTCCCTCTTCTTCCTTTCTATCTCCACGAGCAACCAGGTTTTCCTCGTTTTCGTGTCGATCGAAGCGATCATGTTCATCTCGCTCAAGTCTTTTGGCCGGTTTTCTCGATATCTTTATCGTAACGTTCTTCTCTTCGACTCGATCCAATCGGTTGATCTTTTCTGCACTGTTATCCGGCAATCGCGTCTCGCGTTCTTCCCCGCGACGTTGTTGATAAGGATTCTTTTCAGGATTTCTGTGCGCTTTTCTCCTTCTCATCCTCCTTTGTCATCGCGTTCTCCCTATCTTTGCTTCTTCTTCTTTTTTCAGCCACGATCTACGATCTGTTCGTTTCTTCTTGCACATCACGTTGAGCCGAGCGGCGATCTTGCTGGTTCTTATCTTCGACCTCGCCGACTTCGCGCTGATGCGGATTATTGTCACGTTTCTCGCGTATTCTTTCTGCCACCTTGTCGGTATTTCTTGTACCATCGTCACTACGTGCTCCACCTGCCGACGTTTCTGTTTTTCCGCGCCGAAGTGAACGACTGCTTCCATCCGCTTCCGATAGATCTTCAGCGATAATTCCGTCAAGCGTATAGTTTCGACGCTTGATCCTATCGAGCGTTCGATTCTTTTCGAATCAACTTCTGTTAAAGTGTCCTGGACGTTAACGCTTGTCGCATACTTTTATCGAAGTACTTGGGTTTATCTTCATCTGGATACCAATGTGATTCTTGTAACGATTCTTGAAAATCATGTGTGTCGTCTTGACTATTTGTAATTAATCGTAACTCTGTATTGTTGCAATTGTGAATTTCTATAAAGTTCATTTTTTGCAGAGCGCTCTTTCTGGAATAATGAACTTCGTGTCCAGCATCAGTAGAAACGGCAGAATTCATGTGACTTTAATGTATCCTACGAAAAAATAGTAAATAAATCACTGTAATTGCGAAGTAAATCTATATCTGTAATTTAATCGGAAATTGTACATGTAACAAAAACCATTTCTTTGACAGAGTCAATCGAGATGTTTGGTTTCACTGCAACAATATTTTTTCTAAAATAAGTTGTAATGAAATGAGTATCATTCTTGCTTCTGAGAAGGATATGCAAAACTATTAAATCTTTTTCGTTAGGGTATTATGTTAATAACTCGTATTTTATACCGCGTATTGCCGAGTTTCATCGTTGATACTGTCGCAGAATTTGCAGATTTTTAAATGGGATCGTGTTTCACATGGTTTTTCTCCCCCCATTCGCGAATAAAATTACTCACGAGATTTAGGAGAGTCTTTGTCTGAATATGCGCCGGCGGTTCTGCAATATTACAAGATATTTTATGCAATGCGAAAAGCATCGTGCGAAAAATGCTATCTCTCTCGTGAATTAGCGAGCATAGCAATAAAAATAACTAAAGGGATAGTTGCTTGCGTAAATCGCAGTGTTTATATAATTTATGAGGTAGCGAAATAATTCTATCTACTGTAATATTGTATTTGCAAGATTTATTCAGCGTATAAAATTGGTACTTGCTTAATTATTTAAATCTGCAATATAATTTACGAGGCAGATATTTATGTTACGTTTATGATCCATTGCAAATAATTTTTATACCAGTAAATGTTAATTTATAAGGATTTTAATCCCTTTAGTAATATACGATTAAAACTTTTTAAATTCTAATATTGCTAATAAAGAAAAAATAATATTTACAGCAATATTTTTAACTAAAAAAACTTTTTCTTTTGCTATGGATTTAAATTGAATAAAAATAATTAAACAAAACGTTAAATTATTTTTTCTGACTTTAAAAATTTGTTTTCAAAAAAATTAATGAATAAATGAAAAAATTTGATTGTAACGTACTTTACAATTTTTAGCCTTGCTATTACAAATTGTATATATAAAGTCGATGATTGAAAACAAAGACATTAAACTCAGTGTTACAAATCCTTTTTATGTTAATAATTAATTCGCGTTATATTTTATCCTTGATAAGATGCAATAATTATCTACTTTGTACAGATGCAGATTTTCAGAAAAATTATCTAAGAAATTGGAATCCAAAAGTCTGTACGATTTAGTTAAGAAGTATTAAAAAGAGATTTACGAAGGAACTCAAAGTTATGATCGCCAAATATACAAATCTTTTTCACCTTTAACTGATCGTGTAAAATTTTTTAAAAATCTAAAAATTGTGTTGAATATTTTGAGTTTTGTGGTTGAAGAAAGAAATACAAAGTACTCTAATACTAATTTCTTTATCTACATTGTTTTTTTTTTAATCTATGGGAAAGATGGTCAAGAAAAGGAACGCGTAGATTTATATAAATAAAAATGATCATGTAATTAAAATAATTCTCAAACAATTAATTGTAACGAATGTTTGTGGATACATTTTTCGCGCTAGTATAATAACATATACTACACATTTCGCGCATTGTATGTGTGATCTTATATGTTTCACGTGTCGTGTATATGTCGGTATGAATGTATTTGTATATATGTGTGTGTGTGTGTGTGTGTGTGTGTGTGTGTGTGTGTGTGTGTGTGTGTGTGCTTAAAACACATACGTAAAACATATTCCCAAATTCCGGGAATATTCCTCGATGAATACCTTAAGTACTAAGCGAAGTAAAGTAACGAAAGGGTAATGTCGTACAATTTTGATCAATAAATTAAGTTAGATCGATTAGAGTGTAGAGTTAGAAAAAGGATAGAAAGGGAAATAATAAATAGAGTCTTCTCATTGTCTCTTAAGCAGCTTAGCGAGCGTTCCTCGTTCCAGGAACGACGATTCTCTTCACCCTAAATTAAACTTTCAGAGCGTTGCGTTTCGATGAAGCCCAATTTCGAGACAAACATGTTTACCGGGAGCGCTCGGTGAACTGCTTGAGATTTAAGAACGCGAAATAACGGTACCACAGAGCACTGTCGTCGACGTCGGCGTATGACGTCGAGCGTCGCGACGCGAGCTCACGCGCGGTTCTCCGCGGAAGTCGCCAGCACGGAGCACAACGAAAAACGCGATGAGGTACAACAAAGGCGATAAAAAGAAACACTCGTTGAAGTATACGATGCATGTATAAATAATAGCGTGTACACACGGTGATCGGAGAGACGCGAGACCTGAAAGCGGGTCCTGAAGGGCCGTCTGACTATCTGCGCGGCTTATTTACAATGCCCTCCTTAGAGACTACTCTGGCGATTGCGCGATCGATCTCTCGCTCCCTGATACCGAGCTGCCGTCGGGCAGACCGTCGAGTAATCGTCGAGACGTGGAAATTACGTTGATTGCTACGCGGTGACGCCGCGGTGATCACGAAGCGATATTCATCGGTATTCATGTGACGCGCGCTTCATCGATCGCGATGATTGGTAGAAAAGCTGATTCCGACCACGGACGATCGGTAGAACACGCGTCAGTGGCTCCTCTTTCCCATTTACCTTCCTCTCCTCTCCATTCCGCTATTTCCTCGTCAAATCGCTCGTGCTTCCGGGCCTCTTATTTACATGCTCTACTCGAAGATCCCCCTCGTTCTTCCTTGTTCAATTGAATTCATGCCCTCTCAATACCGATCTAGTCATTGTCTCCTTCGATTCGACGAGCGCGGATTGACGCGACTAGATTAGACGCGAAGCTATCGGTTATCTAGGATGGAAAAGGAGAGAGAGGAGAGAAACGCGGTTGCAACTTTCGACGAGGAGAATCTCCGACGTTTAGTCACGTGTCTTGAGTTTCGTTTCGGATAAAATAGCCGGTCCCGAAGCATTGCCCGTCGTCGAGGTCGACGATCCTCCGGAGGGGGATCTCTTCTTTTTCTTCGGCAAGTTTTTTTGATTTTGCGCACCGTATATGCCTCTTCAGTTGGCGACTTTCACGAACTCCGGGTTCGGCATGCTGCAATTCTCAGTTGCGTACGCCGGATGAACGAAGCCGTTCCCGCCTATCGCGGCGTTCTTGCGGTCCACGGCGCGCACCCTGACGAAGAGGAAGGCTGCGACGAGAGAAGCGACCACAACGATCAGTAGCAGCATCACCAGGCCGCCCACGAAACCCGGCAGGCTCATGCAGATCGTCTCTGGATCGGTAGACGCAGCGTTTTGTATGACCACAGTGGTGTCATTGCTGGAGTTCGTTGTGCCCAGCGCAAAGTTGACGTCGCCTGGCGCGACCACCTGAATGACCCTCGAAGTGTTCACGTCCGTCATCTCCTGTGCCGCTCGTTTGTACACATGGGTGGAGAATAGGGTCACCGTGTGATAGACGTTCTGAAAATCGAGGGTAACCGTTGTAACACCAAAGAATTCGCGTCATAGTAGGATACTAAACGGTACCGTAAAACGAGTCATTGATAATGTATTTGCGAGCTACATTGCATAAATTGAGAAAGAAAGATAACAGTTCACGTTAACAACTTGGCAAATGTCTCTAGTCTTGGAAAGCAAACGGTGTTGTGTATATTTTTTAAAGCATCTTTCAAATCTTAACTCACTCACGTAAATGCTATTTTTAAAGTTCTTCACGTCCTTGAGTCGCTTTCATTATTACATATTAGTGTAGAAAATAGAGATCAGAACACTTACGCTTTCATCATCTTCGTGCGGCTCGTCATGCCTTCGCCTCCTGGCGCCTCTGAGCTCAGTCGGAAAACCTTCAACCGACCTTGGCCGACCTCCAAGGACGACTAGATTACCTTCAAGCTCGTCTGTGCCAACGGTTCCTTTACGCTTTGATACAGTTTGATATGGCGCTGGATGGCCGGGCAGAGGAGGCGGAGGGAGATGGATATTATCCTGAGGACTTTGGGGTGAGCTGCTCGCCGTAGCGTCACCCGGCGTCGAGCTAGGCGAAGAGGACGAGGTCTGCGCTTGCGGTGCCGGAACGACGTCCGGATTCGGCTCACTAGAAACAAAAATTAATTTATATTTTGTGTTTTACAACAATTCGTAGTCTTGCTATCCCATTTAATAAACATATTCTCTGAATCTATACTCTCGTAGAAGACATCCAGAAAATATTTAGAAAGATGCATGGAAGTTAAAGAAAATTCTGAAAATGTTTTGAATCATACATTTTTAAGTAGCAATTCGTATTCGTATTATTCCTTATAATGAACATTTTTAGTACTCTCGCAGAAGATATTCAGAAAATATTTCAATAAAAGATGGAAGTTATGAAGAAAATTCTGAGAATATTTTGAATTATATATCTTCAAATAAAATAAGATATCCTCTTTAGAGGAATATTGTAATTTCCATCAAGAGAAATTTTAATAGATCCAACTGATTTCTTTTTTCGCGAGATTTTAATGACCGCTTCATAGAAAAGCTTTCTTCAATAACTACACGTTAATGCTCATCCGCTTTCTAACCTGTACGCTCCGGCCGGTCCGCTGGGATGTCGCGGATCAGGATACGCCGGCGGTACGCCGTATTCGGGCACAGGTGGGGCACCGTACTCCGAAGAAAGACCTTGCGAGACCGGTGCGCCATATTCGTGACTAATGCCGCCGGCAGGTGCGCCGTACTCGAGACCAGGATGTCCACACTTGGGCTCGGGGCAATTGTATCTGCAGACTTGAATTACGCACTGGAAGTGGACGTTCATGCTGTCGGGGAATTTGAAGGCCTGGAAATAGGCGAAGCTAACGACTGACGCACTCGGACCGAAGTTCTTGATTTTCTGGAACCTGCGGAAGAAATGTAACTTCGTATTCTTCTCCTTTGAAGAATATATAAACGATCGCCAGCGATATAATGTATCATTATAATATTAGGACTCACCTGGACATGATCTTCGGCCTGACCACGCAACCGTACTGATCGACCAACTGAATCGGTGCCCTCTTGCCATCGTGAGCGACGCAATTCCTCACCAGCATGTCAAACTTGTTCTCGTCGTCCTTGATAGCCAATACCATCGTCATGGTCTGACCGATTTTGACGATGCCGGACACCTCGCTGGCCCAAGGACCTTTACCGACCTGTATCTGCATCCAACACTGCAGGTTGTCGCCGAGGAAGTTGGCGGTGACGGCGTGTAGCATGTCGACCTGGAACGGCCTGAAGGTGACCGCCTTCTCGTAGAAGTCGTACCAAGTACAACGTAGCTTCCTCGCCTGATCCCACACTTCTTGCACGTACGGATCGTATTGTACGATAATCGTATTCTCCACGTAACTACCGGACGGCGTCGGGCCGCCATAAGTAGCGACGTTGTGATTCGCCGACGAGCTCATGCCGCACGAATTGAGGAAGATCTCGAAGGTTGCACTCAAATGGCCGGTACCGGGCTTCAAATGAACGCAGTGCGGATCCGAGTAGAAGCCCTTACTGAAGATCATACCGTAGAACGGCCGATCGAACTCGATGTTCACTCGCATGTGCGTCTTCTCGCATTGCACCTGCAGATGCTTGATCTGCGGGGTGTCGGGCGACGCCAGCGGCCAATTTTCCTCGTGGGCGACTGGTGGACCATACTGAGCTGGGGCCCCATAGACGGACCTATGTTCCAGAGGCAACGCACTGCTGTCAACCAACGGTGCTTCACTTCGTACACCCTGATACAACAGAAGCAAATAATATGTCTCAAAAATTATATATAGATATAAAAAAGTAAGTGTAAATATAAGAATTAAAATATAAGAGCGATGTGATTAATAATAAAACATGAAAAAACATTTATTTTCTTGGTAAACTTTACATTGAGATACAAATATGGCTGCTTGAATGAAACTTTTTCAATTTGCGTATTAAGTACAGCGTAACATGAATGCAATGTGTCGCAACTTTGAAGACTCTTCGGTTGCATTGCAACGACGGAACGGTGATTTACATCGTGCCCTTTTCGAGACCTTGCACGTACAGTACACGTTTCGAAACTGTCTTGCAGTTCTTATAATGGAGATTCCATTAAAGTTTTAACCGAATCGTGCAACACATGAACGTGACAAAAAGCAATAATTCATCATCTTTCTTCATCTCGACTCCTTTCTTTCGACACCCCAACAAATATCTTTGCTAGATACATTTTGATTTTACTGAAATTACAATAAATAACGCGAATATACTTCCTTTTTGTACACCCTCTTTTTGTCACACTTTTTCATTCCGTTTAATCGCGCAGCGAGCATTATAAAATTAAATTACGGAAAGAACGTTTTTGCTAAAGTATCTAAAAATTTAGTTATACATGTAAAAATAATTTTGTTGGACCATCAAATAATTATGTAGAATGCTTAAGTTGCTATGTTACTAGAATATTAAAACTTTTTGCAGCATTGCTTATTATGCTTGAACATCCTACATAATTATCATAATAGTTAAAAAAAATATTTTTTGACCTATATCTAGCTAAATTTGTAGATATTTTAGCAAAATTGCTCTTTCCATGTAGATATAGAAGCGTGAGGCAGTATTAAAAATTCCGCGAATGTCGCCGATTGTCGCAATTTTTCACACAATGCCAATCGAACACAATTTACAACTCTTGAAATTCCTTAGAATCTCGTGGCGGAACTTCCTTGAGAAAAGCGCTTCCGAATTCTACCTCCTTAAAGTTCACTGTATTGAAGTCGAGAGAACGTTTGAAAAAAATGAACCTTTCACATTTTTCTTTTTCCTTTTTCTTATATGAACGGTTTATTTCTTTGCAGGCTAAGTACGAATAAAGGTAAATTCTAACAAGCTTTTTAATTAATAAAAAGATTATTTTGTAGAATATGTATAGTGAAAGAATTAACATTAATCGCACTGCAAACATTATAACATGAAATTAAGAAATTACGACTTGTCCTTTTTGTGATTTTATGATTTAATATTACTTAATAAGATCCAAGCTAATTTATAAATTAAAAATCAGTGAAAGGAAATTTTCAATTTATAAATGGGCAAGTTGTAGACTTAGAATATCTCATTTTGTTTTATAATATTCGCAGTGCGATTAATGTTAATTCTTCCAATATATTCTATAAAATAACTTTTTTATCAAGAATACACTACTACAACACGCTGATTTAATTTATTTTGCGTGGAATATGAATTGTTAGCGACTTTGTGCCGACAAGTATCGTATGTTAATAATGCTTGAAAAATACGCTGACAAAAAAACGTGACTAAAAACGCGTGTACTGTTAGCTAAAGGAACATTCGTCGAGATTAATCGAATACGAACTCGCAGAAGGACGACGAGCCGGCCGACTCCCTCGGGCAATTTTGTATTCTGATTTGGCAGAATTGCAAGGGGATAATTACGCGAATCTGCGTACCGAGACCAATGTCTTCACTTCCGCCAGGAGATCGTTCTAAATACAATTTTACTTGCAGCGCAGTGCACCTATCGTATCCTTCCATGCTTTCCCCAATTTGATACGCAACTCTAAACACATTGCTTCATTATTAACTTAATATCTATGTTAACATCGGGTGCATCTTACATTTGATTCCGTGGCACGAATCTCGTGTGAACGATTGAGTAGATGTACAATTATTATACGTTTTTATCGTAATTAACGTAATGTAAAAACAACAATTGTAAATCCATAAACAAATCTCAGATACATTGCATGTTAACAAGATATCATATTTCATTGTGCCACAAGAAGAAAATAAAGAGTTACGCAGAAACTGCAGTATATTTAGAGATAACTGTATTAAAATTAGACCTCGTCATATACCAATTGCAACAATTTCCATTATGAAGTAATTACGGAAACCAAATGTTCACGTTTACGCATACGTGGTCATAAATTAGGTCGCATAAATCTTATAGCAGTGATGCAGTCGTTAATTTCTAAACAGTGCACCATTGATTTGTATCTGTTATTAACATAAATTAATTGATTATTAATTTATATACTAATAGTTATAACATTAATTATGAAGTTATTAATATAAATTAATTAATATTAATGATAAATCAAATATTTACGTTTCTTATAAATAATAAGCCATCACAGTTTGAAAAATTTTTAAGACGGAAAATTGCAGAGCTTCTATGTACAAGAATATTGCTCTGAAGCTTATACTCTTATAGTCTTAAGACTTGAAGGAATCGCTATTAAATTGTTTGAAGCGTACGTTTAATCTCGAAATGGAGAAATTCAATTTTCTTCATATCTCGATAATACGGTCATGATTTCCTGAAAAAAACCGAGGTAGTTATCCGCGTACTGTAATTTGGAGAACACTAAAAGGGAAGTAAACAGAAGGCATCGTGTCGTGCGTTAATCGTCGGATGGTACCGACACCGTGACAGACGGATGACAGTAGTGATTCACGATCACCGCTTTACGCGGTTTGTAAGCTGGGCAGGTCGATGGTGTACGCATACCTGTCCGCTTTCTTGTTCTACTTGCACCTGCGCCTGATCAAGTTCATGGACTTTCTGGATAGAAAAGTACGGCGCGGAACCGGTCGGTATAATCGAAATCACGATCCGCTACGATCGTATGAAGTTAAGTAAACGCGATCTTCTCTTTCTGCCGGTCCGCCGAATTTCCAGCACGAACGTGTCTTAATCAAGCATATGTTAAGGCGAGCCAATTAGTCCGTGAATAAAACGTCTGTACTTGCTATCTCTAATATTATGATTCTTAGTTTATTAAAATTTTATTTAATTTCACTCTATTACATTTTCTTGTATCACTCTATTAATCTTCTCGAGTTTATAAATGGATTAAAAATACGATTACAATTTTTAGGAATTGTAAAATGCAATGTTTCTAATATTTAAAAAATAACTTTCACGAGGAATCATTAACCTTAATACTAAACCCAGTTATCACGATAAACTATTAATCTTAAGAAGAAATATATCTTCACGTTGGCTTGTAAAGTTCATACTTGAAAACAATCTATTTAAAGTCAATGAATAGTACCAATTAATTTAACAGTATACTAAAAAAAGACGATTTTACTGAAGTATCTAAAATTTTAACTAGATATAAATCTAATAATAATTTTATTAAACCGTCAAAATAATTAATTATGTAGAGTGCTCAAACTGTTTGCTAGAATGTCAAAACTTTTTGCACCATTAGTAGTCCAACAAAATTATTTTCAGACCTGCACTTAAATTTTTAGATACTTCAACAATTTTCAATTATTCTTTCCATGTATAAAAAGCGATATAAAAAAAGCTACCCTTATTTTAAAATTACTTATCTTAATTTTAAAAAATCTTAATATAAATGCAAAATCTAGTTTCATTTTATTATAAAAAATTAAAAACATAAGGGAGGGATAAAAAGCGCAATTCAAATACTTCGCAATCTCCGAATAATTTGAATATTCCGATTTTATGCAATTTCAAAGACATTCGAATTAGCTTAAAAACTTATCTTCCTTTTTTCTTTCTTAAACGAGACACGCCACGGTCGAAGAACATGTCGTCGCAGCAGAAGACGAGAAACTGATTTCACTTTTCCATTGTCATCCACCAGACGACAAATTGTTCGCAATTGGACAACGTACTTTCACCGAATCGCGTGTGCAGAACGAGCATATTAATTGTTACGGATGTAACGCCTTGGCGTTCGTCCATGCCGATTTCAGAGGTTCCGCTTTAATCTGCACGCGCATTTTGCACAATATTGACTGTGCCATTTAATAGGTTGAGTGCTACGGCGGACACTAGTATCCGATATTTTACTTTGACGATATTTTTATCTCCTTCACGTTGCATGCACAAAAGCGCTGACTAACATCAACTTTTAAGTCAAAAATGTTGGATGTTTTTTTATAAATTTGGACGTTGATTTCATATTTTTTATTAATATATATTATTGTATATTCGAAAATAATATTAAGTGGCTCCTAGACGCTCGATATCATTGTACAATTATTTTGTAGAATATTATTTAAACAGTTGAAAACAAACAGTTTGAAAGCTCAATATAATCTCCAAGCAAATATTAATAGTAATATTGTGCAATGTTGATCATTTAGGAACTGCTTTATACATTTTAATTTTAACATTTTCTTAATACACTGATATTTTACAGGTTTACACTTTACAGATATGTATATAACATTTTAAGGAAAATAACCAAAGTATCTAAAAACTCATAGAATTAAAGATTCAGATAAGTATCAATAACGACACAATGAGCCAAACACGATGCGTAAGATTAAAATTTATGTATTAAACAATTTTAGTTATAAATATAGAAATACAAAGCTTTCTCTGAAAGAAATACAAAGCTTCTGTAAAAGATGCGATCAATGCGATATGGTGCGAAAATACGATGATTAGCATTTCTGTTAAGAAAGATATTTTAATTATGGAAATTTAATTCATGGGCGGTACGTACATTCGCACAGAAATTCGGACTTTCTCCCGTTTAGAAAGCATGGAATTTCTGCGGGTCCGGGTAGTGTGTTTTCGACACAGCCCGGTATCAAAAGCGAGATAACAAATTTTCACAGGGAGAAACTTCCAAGTTGTAACACGAGCGATGTCTCTTCGCCTGTATATGGTGGTGAAAAAGTAGGCCGGGTCAGTCAATGTGGACGGCGGTGCCTACATGTCGCATACGTTTCGATAAGGCTATTATGCGGAACACTCGACGTTGAACATTGACGTGCAGCAATTGAGAAAAATTCACCGACGTTAACTCACGTTCCGCAAAATGATATAATCGTGTTTTCATTTGATCACGTAACGATTCGTCAGTTGCACATTTACAAAACAAGATCTAATTACACTCTAAGCATAAATTAATAAACCAATTCCCGTTAACTCTGCGGATTCGAATTACTTTAATAATCGTGAGTTACAAATTAATGCCATGTGTAATTGCACCCAATTTGAGTTATTTTTAATCATATCTATTTTTTAGGTTATTATTACCCTTATCCGATATATCGTTAATTTAACTAAGACAGCAGTTAAATAATTATTTAACTCAAGAAAACGTATTAAAGATTCAATTCAGTTTATTATTTACTAAATGTATACGTTAATATAGACGTCGCTTACTTTGAAAATAACTATAGAAATGGATTGATTTATATTTTGACATACATGAAAGTTAATAATAACAAAATGTTATTTAATTCAAGTGATTGGGTATCGTTGCTTTTACACTGTTAAATCTACCATATAGTGTCGAATTTAACTTAATTTAAGTTGTCACTGCTTCTACTCAATATATCGTTATTTTATACTAAAGCAATGATTAAATTTGACACTATAGATAGTATTAAATTGACTATATAGTGTCAGATTTAAATATTGTTTTAGTATAAAATAATGATATATTGAGTAGAAGGAGTGGTGACTCAAATAAAATTAAATTTGACATTATAAAAATTAAGTGTTAATAAATAAATAATAAACATATGATATATATATATTTGTAGCAGTGTGATATGTGTTGATAATATAAAGAATGAAGTAATCATGCCAATAACTCAGAAAGTAAAAGAGGATATTAAAATATTATATGGAGCGCTTATCTTTATCCAAGTATAAAATAAAAGACATTGATCGCTCTAGTTCATGGTACTAATATTATCTGCATTAACAGTTGACGATTTATAACTCTGTATAGCTTATAAATTATTTTTACGAATTATTCCCCTGATATATCTGATGTTGAACGAGAATTTACTTTTAAAGAGAGAATTTACTAATAAAGAAAATCTTGTCAAAAATAAAAAGATTAGCACTTGGAACGAAAATAAAAACATTTCGGAATTGAAAACAGTAACATGTTGCGGCTTTATTCTTTATCCATTTTTACGGTAACGGTACTTTATAGAAACGAATGGTCTACATAGAGTGGGATAAATTTCAACGCTCTATTTTAATTTCTAAGCAGATTTAACTTACAGATTAGCCACTTTGGGTAATCCTCAAACCTAAATTGTTAACGTTTTTTCGAGGTATCGCGAGCGCGGGAAGACGATGATGAATCGCGCGATCTAATTAAGAACGGGCGATTAATGCCACAGCAATACATGGCGTACAAAGCACGCGTGCGAACCAGGCTGAGAACTGCGGGCGTGCACTTTCGCGGAATAAAACTCGTCGGCCGGGATTTTAATTAAAGAGGAACACCGCTGTATGCGCCGGCACTATGAAACGACGATGCATCAAGTGCGCGAAATATCACGGCCGCGAATTCGGCGACGACGACGAGCAATCACGCAACTCCTGTGCTAACTTTTATCCACGGTTAAGCCCCACAACATTCATTCGCGTGTCGATAACTCTTCGCATGATTAAAATTTCATTCCGTAGATACTGATTAAATTTAATCTTATACAACATACGGAATAATAGGATGTTGTGAAACGGTAGATTGATCGTAGGAAATTTTCGCAAATCTTATGGCAAGAACTTACCGTAATTAAGTAATTATATATATAATGAAAAATTTATTTATATAATCCTTCACCGGCAATTGGAGTCTTTAAAGAGACCATCGATATTTCTATTGTGAATTTTAATAGACAAATTTAAATCTGTAAAAAATAAGTAAAATGCTGTCCGACTATTATGATGGTATAAAACTCGTTGTTAAAGTTTTAACAAGTATATCAAAATTTTGTCAGAATTTTTTATATAAACCGGAACAATAAAAAGTTTACTTTGTTTATCAAAGATCCCTATTGCTAACGAGAAAGTTAAAATTCATATTGCCGGCGGAGGAATAATATACTAATTTTTATATACATCGACAATAAAAAATAATAATTCTTTCCCGCGTAAAGAAAGTGTACACATTTTCAAAATGTAATTTTCAAGGTGCAATTTTAGCGAATAATATACGGTACAATGCAAAACAGCGTCCTTTATCTTTAACTCCAATTTTTTCAATGTAATCCAATTATAATTTTGCTCTGTTTATTGGTATTTCTTTAGTGTCTTTATTGAGGCTCGCTTATAAAAAATATTTTACATTAACATTTGTTCAATTTCCGAATACAAGCAATAAATTTGAGATGGAGCACTTTAATATAAAAGAGCTCTGTGTTATTACTGCGTTCATAAAAAGGCAAAGTGCTATGCAGAGGAAAGTAAGAATTAAAGAAAAATTAATTCCGGCAGACAAATTAGCGTGCAATTAAAATCTGTTCCCGAAAAAAAAATTGTTTTAAGCATCGCCATCAAAGTCTTTGAAGTACTGTCGTCTATGGGAATTATAAAGTTGAAAGAATAAAAATAAACGGAAAAATCAATAATGATATTAATACGGCAGTTAATGAGATAGAATTTTAAAAAAATTCAACAGACGTTACGTCCGTCATTAGTTGTAGCCATTATATGAGTATTCTATGATCAAATAGAAACGTTATAATTCATCTTGCATTTTTAAAACAGCTTAAACCTAGATTTAAAAATCCAGGGATCTGTGAGAATATAAACCTGCCAGATAAATAATAAATGTAAGTGTCTCATAAATAAGGAACGACAAAAATTAAAACTTTATCCGTTGTATTGTTCACAATATTTTTACAAAATGAAAATGATACATATTGCATTATCTGCAGAAAATCTTTCTTTGAAAAACTGACAACATTACCTTCGCATTTATTCTCAAGATGCAAATGCATCCTATCGGACGAATAAAATGCAATTAAAATTGTATAGTCCAATTAAAGCGGTATTTCGACGATTGTAGAATCATCATCGATGGTTAGTTGAAATGACATGGAAAAAACAACTAACAATTTCAAATTACAAGATCACTAAGTTGACTACCGGAACGAGTGCAATGGGAAGCACTCTGTGGTCATCCACAAGATTGCACTGTTGTTTAGAGTCGCAAATACAGGGAACGCTTCATTCCCATTCATTACAACTTGTCAATGGCGGTCTAACAACGTCTAAGAAAACTTTCAATGCTAAATCACGTATATTAATTCCTTAAAAGGAGGAGCGATCACTTCCTCCTATTATTTCTATTCCACTGTTTTTCAACCGCATATTTTTAATCTAATTTAGTTATTTTCCTGTGGAATTCTTATATTTAAAAAATATAAACAGAACAGCGAATAAATAGAATAGATATCAAGAACAATTCTTCAAGCCGTTAATAATTTTAGTTTTACACACGTGTTATAGCATTAACAGTTTATATTTATATTTGGACAATTAATTACGAAACTAGTGTTGTCAAATTAGTTTGAAAAACAGCCTGAAGAAATCATCGATATAACGACGCACTATCTAGACAATTATTTTCTTAACTGTACATTTAATATTTTATTTTAACAATAGAGAATTCTAAAGTATTATAACTACTCTTATATTAATTATATTAAAATTTGTCTATTTTTTAATTAGAAAAACTGACTAATTAATTAGGAAGAATTATACCGTTGCGATTGTATGTTTCAAATTTGCTTTGTATAAATTAATAATTCATAAATTGATAACAAATTTAATTAATCCATAGAAAAAAATCAACTTGTTAAATTAAATATGCAATACGCAATGCATCCCAATAAATATCCTTGCCAAGATCTTAAAGAAGATAATAATATTATTGATCGTTTGTTATAAAACATGTACCCACTAAAGTACGTTATTCGGAATAGAGAGAAAGGAAGAGAAACACACAAATAGATGTAAGGGAAAGATAGAGACAAGAGAGACGATGGAGGAAAAAGAGAAAAAGCGTGAGAAGCGGAGAGAGAGGAGAGGACGAAAGAAGGTAGCTGATGAACCATGAAGAGTGAGAAAGAAGAAGTGAAGATAGCGGGAAACAGAAGAAGAGAGAGTACCGTCTAGAGAGTATAGTTGAAAGAGGGCATTGCGTCCGGCGCAGTGACCTACTATCTTCGGTTCGACGGCTCGGCTATGTAGTCAGCGGTTAGAGTGTGTAGTGTACACACAGAAGAGCACGCATGACAGGGGTATAACAGGTACATGCACAAGAGGCGTAAATGTGGATGCGCCAGCCGCGTATTTCCTCCTACTTTATCTTCCGCCGTTGTACGACGGTTGCATTCGGCGTTATTATATCGGTGTGTACCACTGTCACGCTGCTGCGCGGAAAGGAAACACGTAAATTATAGCGTGTACACCCTCCTGCAGTGTACCTGACGCGGCTCACCGCCTCTGTTTGCTCGTTTCTTCGATAAATCTCGAAATATTGAAGCCAATTACAAATTGGACGGCTGTACGCGCTAGTTTCTCGCAGCACGACTCTCATTTGATTCTCACTGTGTTTTCTCCTATCAGTTATTATGTTAAACGTCGTTACGCTCAACGTCTCTCCCTCTTTACAGTGTCTTGTTGTAGTGAACGACTGCATATAATCAGATAAATAATGCATGTAAACGAAACGAGCACAGAGGTTTCTTCCTAATACTTAAGAAATACTAACACGAATTGTCACGATTAATTGACTTATTAAAGCAACGTTATGCTGATGCTGTAAAATCGATTTCTTATTCAGGAGCATAAAGGAGCTTCCATAAAAATGAAAACCGCAAACGAAATAAAAAGGCTGTAAGAATAGAATAGTTTAAAGAATATTAATCTTCTCAAATCGAATCATCTTCCTGCGTTATTCTTTTTCATTTATACTGTCCTTTTAACTTTTAACCACTGCGATCTGCGTGAAAAAATGTAATATGAAAATGTACAAGTATACGCGAACGATTTCGCTGAAGTATCTAAAAAATTATATATAGATATAGATATGGCAATAATTTTTATTAGTTTATTAAAATAATTATGTGGAAAATTCAAGAGGGTTGCTAGAATATCAAAACTTTTACAGCATTGCTCGTTACGCTCAAATTCCCTACATAATCATTTTTGATAGTCCAACAAAATTATTTTCAGGTCTATTTAGTTTGTTAGATATTTCATCAAAATTTAATTTATCCAACAATTTAGATATTTACTCTATCTAAATTGTGTTGAATCAAAATCGTTTCTCTCCGTGTAAAATTGCACGATGTAATTGCTCTATCGACGATACTCTGTCAAAAACAATTAATTCAGTTCTCACGCGAAGAAGTGAATTCCCACACGAGTGAAGACAATAATCCACAAGACGATCATCATTCGTTAACAAGCGTCCCCGCGAGCGTATCCGTATTTACCGATTATACGACGCGGTCAAGCCACTTCATTCAGACTTTTGCCTCAGAAAGCATCAGCGTCGCGGAATATATGTGGCACAGGCACAGCCCGCGGCTACGGTGATTCCTCTTAAGCATTAACTTAACGTTGTGTTGATTCTCGGCCAGCGGCACGTGCACACGTCGCATAGCGGTCCCGGAGATACGCCGAACATCAATGAAGTATCACTTTTTGCGAGGGACCGGATGAATTTTTTAACGGTTACATCAGTTTTTTTAACGGTCGTTGAAACATCGACCGTCTTGTCAATTATCTTCGAACTTCTCGAGCTCGGTGATTCCTTGCGAATTAGTGAATTTCTTTGAGTGGGATGATGGTTTTTTTTAACACGGTAAAGTAGATTCGAGGATTCGAGAACGCTCGGATCTGAGCGAAGTTTTCAATAAAAAGAAGAATGCCCTGTGCAAGTCCGATAAATACCAGAAATGTTTGTGAGTTTTTTTCAGTTTTAGATCTCCGAGGAGTATCGATTATCCGGAAAATAAACGTCGCATAAAAATTCCTGTAATTGTTACCATCAGCAAAATTCATTATATTGTCTCTATGATATACGTGCTTCCACTTGACAGATTTAATCAATATTGAAAGCTTACGATGCCGACATTGTTGACTATAATTATAGGACGCTGGACGTCGCATCGCGCCGGTAATTCTATTTCTAAACGTATATAATTCACAAAACGTAAAGATACAATGTACACACTACAGGTGCGTAAATAACTTCACCCATTTTACGCGTCGCGGCATAACGGTTATCGTATTAACGACCTGTCTGTCACTTCGAAAGGGGAAGAGAATGCGTTCTAACCGCGAGTAGTAATCTTCGTTGTTCAACTGAGAATTATTGCGCAGTGAAATTACAATGTCGATCGTCGTGGCACGCAAATTTACCGTGGGGTATTATGAACGGACGTATCGCGCAACGCACATAGACGGGAATACAGTATATAATCGGTCTCTTGTGGAATTAGAAAATTGACGGTGTATTTGTCAGATTGACTCGTTCGATTTATTTGCGGGATAAATTCGCGAAACGTCTATCAAACTCTATTATATAAGAAAATGAAAAACCTTTCAAACTTTTAACAATTGTTAATTAATAATTTATTTATTTTATTCATTTAATTATCTTACTTCGTTTTAAAATAATTAAATAGGCAAGATATTCGCGAGTATCGAGCTCTAATACACTGTTAGAAATGTGGCCACGAGCTTCCTTTACATGTAAATGAAGCTCGTGGTTATGAACGAAATTATAAGTAATTAATGATTTAACTGAAAATTAAGTTATAGTAGTTACTTAAATATATGAACGTGGTACATTAAATTTCATGTATATATACACAAATACACTTTTCAGTTATAAATGCATTAAATTTAATGTAGTGTCATGAAATTAAGATCAAATTGTGTAGATTAAAAGTATATTAAATTTCATGAAATTTTTAACAGTGTACGTCTACTTATTTATTTAGAAAAAAAGGAAGATGATTAAATGAATAAAGTAAAGACAAATAAATCATTAAATGTTAAAAGTTTGAGAGTTTTTCATTTTTTTTTTATGAAAAATAAGCTGAGTGTCAAACAGCCGAAATTTTTGAAAGATTTACGAAGATACTGTTTCATGCCCAACTAATTGTAATTATTATTAATATACAGCGATTTAATTCTATAATTAATTTTTGAGAAAGTAACTTCACTCACGGCCAGTAGTAAGGGCAGCAATAAAAGAAAGGCCGTCTTCCGTATATTCCGCCACGTCCTCTCCATCATGTGCGTGTCCTCTCTGTAATAATACAAAGAAAAAACCTGAAAAATTAATAGTTACATTATCGTGAGTCTTACGTAATCCATCTATCCGAAGAGGATAAATTTTTAAATAACTTTTGATCGTCGATAACATGAGTTCACAGTGATACGACGTTATTCATTAAAATAGGTGAATTTAATAACATGTGCATATAATTTATTGATCAAATAAAATTTAGATTCATCAATTAAGAATTGCAACGATACAATTAAAGAATAACCGTCAATTTTATCACCGGTTGGACGAGTGAGGATATATATATATATGTTTGTCAATGGCTGCACGTTACGCAATAAACATTTAACTCACATCCCAGAACACGGAATGTATAATCGGAAAAAGCTACTTAAGCCTAAAAATAAATCTACACTCGTGAAACACTGCGTGAAGTCACCACACACATTCTAGACTTCACAATCTTTTAAAATTATTTAAGAATCACACGCATGTATGATACAATTGTAGACATTTTGCAAGATTAACGATGTAATAACAGTCGGTGACAACGAAAGGCAATTAATTTAATTTCACGAAAACAGTCTCGATGTTCACATTACTTCTCTGTTTATTGAAATTCCAATTAATATTGTAAGAATTTGCAAGTACAACAATACCGGGTAAATACTCGTCAGATAATATCTCTCGCGAACATACGAAAGCACGCGCGACTACGACAGCTCCCTTCGGAATGCGGAACGCATTCGAGACCAGTCTTGCGGAAGAAGAACATTAATCGATGCACCGCGTTGCGTGCTCTTCCGGTTTCTGGGCGCCTCGTTCTATCGAAGAAACCCGCGATCACTTGGACGATCCCCCCGTGGAAAAGCACCTGCTTTTCCCCGTTTACGAACCCACGAATGCACCGATCGCAACGGGAAGGCTCCAACAACTCGCGTCAGTTGGTCCTCATCGGACCCCGCTATGCGCGTTTTGCTTTCCTCCGAGTCCTTACTTGTTTTTTTTTCTATTTTCTTTTATTGTTTACCGTCGTGTGCGATCGCAAGGATTCGACGGACCCAGAGGTGATTTTCCTGGCCGACGGGGACCGACTGAAGGTGCGAGCCACACTCGTCTCGGCCACGAGCCACGTCCCAGTGACCTACTGAAGATCTCGATCGCACTCGCCCCTCTCGCCCTTCCTCATGAGCACGACGTAAGGCCCAAACAGGCCCACCGTCGACGGCATTACTCCCACCATTGCATCCGATCGTTTCTACTCTTTTTTTCGCTCGCGTTCCTCCCTCTTTCTCTGCTCCAAGAGCGGTAGGGACCTCGGCACAGGTGAAAGACACGCGCACGATGAGATATCCGCGTCACTCGTCTCGATTGAAGTTTTCATTAAAAAAAAAAAAAGAAAGATTTTCAATGAAAAGGTTAAAATTAGAAATGCCGTAACGAGAAAGTGACGTAAGTGATGCTCGTTGCAGAGTACAACGCACTTCCATTCCGAATCTCGCAATAACGAGTTCTACAGCAACCTACAGCCATATGTAAACCGTAACCGGAACGCGAAAGCTACGTAGATTACGCGTGAAATTTTGGAGCGTCCGCGCCGCGAGGAGACTCGAAAATCGTTTAACGCAAACGACCGATGCTGCGATGGAACCGTCGATCGACGTCGCAGTAGGAGATCGAAAATTTCCTCATTATTTCTTTTCGAGACAGCGGAATCTCGGGACGCGAATCGTCAGTCGTAAGGTCGTCGCAACGGGGAACGAAGAAATCGAGAAGAGATGGGGAGAGAGGAAGACGAAGCTGCTCGTCTGGGATACTCGACTCGTGACTCGAATAACACGGTATCGTGGTGCACGTTGCGAGATCCCGATGGAAACCAGAAGCGGTGTCTCGTACACCGTACTGCAAACGCCGAACTGGCTCCAATTTCAAAAAATCGCGCGGAGGAAATCGCACAAGTCCCCCGGTTGAAACCGGGACGCCTTTCCGCTTGAAAATTGAGTCACGACACACAGACGATTGCTGATCTTTCCTAAGTCCAATTTCGCGAATCGTCTTCCGGACAGCCGTCATATATCCCGACGTCGGAAGTAAAGGACCGCGTGAGCAATGCACAAGATTTCGTAATACTCGCGCGGAATACGGAAGCGACTTGCGTCGCGTTTACCGCTACTTCTGCAAACGGATTTTTCCTTGTAAAGGCTTTATTTATCTTAATTCGTGTGGTTTGTGGAATACTCTACACGATTTCTAACATCATCTTCAAAAATATCGGAAAGATACCGTTAAAATCAAGGAAGAAACGAGTTTGCTGAAGTATCTAAAAATTCAGTTAGATACGGATCTGAAAAATAATTTTATTGGACTATCAAAATAATTATGTAGGGCGCTCAAACTGGTTGTTAGAATATCAAAATCTTTTGCATCA
Organism: Mycetomoellerius zeteki; assembly: GCF_001594055.1. Classification (NCBI taxonomy): domain Eukaryota; kingdom Metazoa; phylum Arthropoda; class Insecta; order Hymenoptera; family Formicidae; genus Mycetomoellerius; species Mycetomoellerius zeteki. Next base: position 224,725 of record NW_017257076.1, on the reverse strand, counting down.
TTACTCATCATGTTTCAGCTTCCTATTATTTGATCAGATTTGTCACAAATTCCTCATCCTAAAATTCCATAATTTTTCCCGATTTCCAGAAAAAATTTTCCCTGATGCTTTCAATAATATTTTTTTATATTTTTGTTCTGATTCGAAACTGTCAAATATTTTGGTGAGAGAGCAATTTAACGTACCAATTACTACTTATATTAATATTGCTGAGTGATAACGTTGCATTAATTGTTAAGTTGGTAGTATTTCAAAACTACGTAAATATGATACGCGTATTAAATTTCTTTAAAGAATTTTAATCTTCTAAAAAATTTTGCAAAATTCTTTAATTTCCCTGATTTTCCTGACTATTTTCAATTTCCTTGACATTTTCCTGATTTCTTTGATTTCCAATTTTATTTTATTAATAATCCAACAAAATTATTTTCAGATTTCTTTATCTAAAATTCCAGCAAAACTGTTCTTTTTATGAATGATCAAACAGAGCACACTGTTAAATCTATAGTGTCAAATTTAACCTAACGTGAGTCATCACTGCTCCTACTAAATATATCGTTATTTTTACCAAAATGATAGTTAAATTTGACGCTGTATAGTGTCAAATATAACTATCATTTTGGTAAAAAAATAACGATATATTTAATAGGAGCAGTGGCGACTCACGGTTAAATTTGACACTATAGATTTAACAGTGCAGGCTCAACAAATAACTAATTATTTATGAATATCCATCCAATGTTCATGTAAATATTACACTTATTTCATGAACTTGCGTTCGCTCACTCAAATTGTTTGACACTTTCATTTTCATTTCTCGAAATTTTTGCGAAAGCACTGCGTTCACCTGCATTTGCGTAATGCCACGACTGATAAGAACGGGACTCGAAAGCTAACCAACAGCAATGGATGTCTGACCTAGATTTCTCACCCGCATGAGTGCTAACTCGTCCATCCGGAAATGGCTTATGGTAGCTGGCGTACGCCGAGGGATAACGATATGGTAGATAATACGTGAAAGTGCGAGTGAACGCGTTCTCTTTCGCGTACGCTTCTTTTTTTCTTTTTCTCAACGTTTGATTTCCCGAGCGCGAAGATTACGGTGCTGCTCGAATATTTCCGGTAGACAGATCTCGGGCATTTTTATCCTGCAGTCTGAGTATTTCTGGTCTGAGGCTCTTTCAATGAAAAAGTATTTTTTTATTTCGTAATATTGCAATTTATCAAACGTCATATTAAGTTTAAAAAATGTATCAAATTTCTAACAATAAGCAATAACGCGTTAAGCGGTGTATTACCGAGTAGATTAATATTATCAAAATTAATATTACCTAACTCGCTCTAATAATTTCACTTACAAGTAACACTACCCAAGTGCGTCGATTTCCCTGAGACTTTGCATACATGTAGTACATTGAAAAATATCTAACACGTATTTTTTTATACTTGCCCAAAAGCCGTTTTAAGGGTAGAAAACGTCCTTATGAATGTATAGGGGTGAATTCCAGAATTTGACGAAGTACTCGTACGTTTGTTACAGAATGGGGTATACGGTGATTTTCGAAGTTGCTGAATCGAAAACCGTATACCGCATTCTGTAACAAACGTACGAGTACTTCGTCAAATTCTGGAATTCACCCCTATACATTCATAAGGACGTTTTCTACCCTTAAAACGGCTTTTGGGCAGGTATAAAAAAATACGTTTCAGATATTTTTCAATGTACTACATGTATGCACAGGGAAATCAGCGTATGGCACTTGGGTAGTGTTATTTGTTAATCAAAGGGTGCTCTTATTGGCATAACTCCATATTCGAATAGAGACCATTAGAATTATGTAAGATAAAATGTACAATCAAATAATGTTATTTGACATTGAATCTCATAAGTAGTTTCCACTTGAAAGCTTAAACCAATATTCTAAAATTCCTTGAAAGATAAGGGTTTCCTTCCTTTGTTTTTTTAGTTTCCATAAAAAGGGACGAATTACTTTCGTTCATCGAATTTTTTCACTGATTTTTCTTTCCCTCTTTTTTTAGCCACCCGGTTGGCCTTTTATCTCCGCCAGAGAGATGTCCCTTATGCATTCGATCGACGTGTCGTGAGTAGCTATACCGAATATATCGGATTAAAAGTGTCGAGGAAACATGTCACGAGACGTTCGAAAAAAAAGAGAATCCACGGGCAGTTTCCAATCAGTTACTATGAAGCGTCGCTTTGCTTCATTGACTATTTAGTCTGGACGACTCGTTCGTCGTGCTATCACAAGCTCGTATAAGTTTAGTCGATGCTCCGCTAAATTTCCATCATCTGTTTGCGGGCAGTAGTTATCCCGTCGGGTTCCTTATGTTGCACACGATTCAGGCTAAATTCGATCAACCAATTATATTCTTCTACTTGAATTTCCACGACTGAAAAATTCAATCAGGGACGCGACATTTCATAGTCGACCGAACTAGCCTGGATATTTATGTGATTACAGTGCGACATATTTTTGTAGCCTTAATCCCAAATGATTAACGACAATCATTTGATCACAGAGAGCTTCATTCTGAAATATTGATTTTCCAGGTTAAAATTATTCTGTTCCTAATGATAATTTAATATCTACACATATCCATTAAGGAAAAAATATTATTTATGTATTTATTCGATTGTTAAAAACAATTTTAATATTCAAAATGTTTTAAAAATGCATTTTCCTCAATAATCGAGATGTTTTTTTTGTTATTTTAAAAGGAACTTTTAAAAGGAGATTTCATATTTCCCACGAGTACATTTCTCTTAATATCAGATATTATATTTCAAATAATGTATCAGAAGAAAGTTAGGTGTGATCATCATGGATATCGCGTTCGACGCACGTGAGCAACGAAACGAAAATTTGGACAGACTCGCTGCTGTCCCAAAAAGTACATTGATAGAAAGGCGGGCTATTAAGAGAAAGCGGCCTCAAAAATTAATCATCGTCGGCATCGTGGTGCCCTATCGGAAATCGTGAGTCCAAGCCAGATGATCTATTCCAAACAGGCCAAACTTCAAGCATCTCATTTCGGAGACCTAAATCGCCAGCTGACGAGGATCTTGTACAGAGAAAAGAAGAGGACTGCCTACTTACGTGTGCTGTAAAATCCGGTATTTACGTGTACTTCGGCATTTACATATGCACACACATATAAGCGTCCGTAACTCTCGTGAAACTGTACAATCTGACAGTCCAAGAAATAGCTAAATGAAGAGTCTGATATCCAAGAGAGAGAGGGGGGGGGGTAAATAGAGAGAGAGAGAGAGAGAAGAAGAACGATACATAGAATATGAGACCAATGAGAGAATATAAGACGTGAGGAAAAGAATCCTGTTTTCAAGTACATGATGTAAAAACGATGGTTTACCAACGTGGAATCCAAATACAAACTAGTTTTTAATTTTTAAAAGCAATTTTCCGATAACCTGAGAGTTGATAAGTAAAGTACAGTGTAATATCATAGTAAATCAGGAATATATTCTTTTTATTTTATTCAACTAGTAATATCATATTACGTTATAGCTAAACACACACACACATATATATATATAGCCTTAATCCGATTACATGTAATAATTTTATCATAAGATACAAGGATATTAGCAAAGTGACAGAAAAAGCAAAAGAAGAAAAATATGTAATGAATTATATAAATGTACATTGAAATAACACGAAAAGCACGAGAAAGCGATCGTGCGACCTCATTTCTTATCAGCGACGCATTACTGTTAATTTCCTTTTGCTAATCAGAAAACTGATTACGTAATCACGCCTAGCCGAGTGAAGAAAAAGACTTCCGCAAACATTGCGTATTTTGCGGTTTGCGTAATAAATGTAGTTAAATTCCACCAATAATACGGTATTTTTGTGTAAGAAATTCATTGTTACTCTGCATGCGCATTTGATAAAACGTTACATAATTCGAATACGTTTCTTTCATATTTTTCGTATCACATGAAAAAGACGATTTTGCTGAAGTATTTAAAAATATAACTAGACACAGGTATTCTTAATCCGTTCTCGTTTTAAGATTGTCTTAAGTAAAATCTTATGATGCTAATATAGACTTCTGATTGGCTCTTAAGACTGTACTTTAGATAATCTCAAATGTAAAAGAATGAACTGGCCACAGATCTGAAAATAATTTTGTTGGATTACCAAAATAATTATGTGAGATGCTCAAACTGGTTGCCAAAATGTCAAAACTCTTGGCAGCATTGCTTTCATGCTTGAGATTTCTACATAATTATTTTGATGGATCGACAAAATTATTTTCATATCTGTATCTAACTAAATTTTTAAATACTTTGAGAAAATTGTTCTTTCCGTGCAACGCGATTTCACAATATCTATTAATTTTCTAAACATAATTTAAGTAGTTTTCAAAACTGTAATTAAACTGTAATTAAATATTAATTTTAAAAATGCTCAGAAGTTTCAATAGAAGAATAAAATCGATTTTAATCGAATTTGATCTAAAGCCAGTATTCACAGTCGGTTCTTATTTCAAGATCATCTTAAATAATGTCTTAAAATATTAATGCGGCCCTCTGATTGGTTCGTGACATCTCAAGACAAGAACTTAAGACGGTCTTGAATATAAGAACTGACTACGAATACTAGCCTTAATGAGTTGATTATTAATTTGCTCATACAATAAAAATGTTTAAAATGTTCATAAAAAGCAGAAACGTCTTACTTTGATGAAGAAAACTCGTCTTACACTATCCAAGTTTCCTCGTTACTGAAATCAGATATCTAGCGATGCGCGTACAGTCCCTCCTTCCACATTATTATTTTACTGGGCTGTGTGGTGCAACCCTTTGTTCGCCACATGTGTGACAGGTGTATGCTCGTGACGTAACAGCGGTACCGTTATATGCGCGGGACATGTACGCCAGGTGAAACCCTATAAGAATGTGACGCGACACAGAACACCATGAGACCGCTGTGCGCCAAATTCAGCGTTCCCGTGAAAGTGACTCGAATGGGAAGGCTTCTCGCGATCGAGATATTTATAGCGGTACTAGATTTTTCTGCATACATAATAATTCGCGAATCGTTCCTTCGGATCTCCACAGAGAAGCTGAGAAACCAATGTACGTTCGGAACATCATTCACTTCTTTATTACTATGATTAAATTCGGATAGCATACTAATTGCTGTGATGATAACCTCAGCCTAACAAGTAAATTACAATTTACGTTGAGTTTGCTTGAAAATCAATTACACATTTCATTGCTCGCCTGAGAGAACGATAAAAAATATAATTACGTATGAAATAATAAAAGAATCATCTTTTTCGTAATTTAAGAATGTGTCTGTGTTAGAATTATATTCTTAATAATTAAATAACAATAATAGGAAAAATTAAATGATTTGCTTGAAAATAATATTAATTATATATATTTCACTTCTTGCTTTTGAGAACGATAAAAAATTTAATTATGTATAAAATTATAAAAGAATCACTTCTTTCGTAATTTAAGAATGTCTGTGTCAGAATTATACTTATAATAATTAGTAACAATTGGAAAAATTAAATGAATTAAACTTAATCGTAATAATTGTAATAATTTTATCATAATTAAAATCCTATTACATTAATTCTTTCTCTCGTTCAAAAATCAGATTAGATTTGAACAGAGCTTGTCAAAACTCACGAAGATATCTCCATCGCTCATGCATACGTTGGCCGTTGGTCGACGAGTGGTTTTTAGATCTACATTCTGCTGAATATATGAAATTTCCACTCGGTGGCCTTTCTAAGAGCATAGGAACTATCACGATGCGTTGAATTTCAACGGCTAACGAGCCTCACCAGCGATCACATAATCGTGTCCAGAAAAGCGGAAAATCATGCCGCGACAAAAGGAACTTTGGAAACCTGGTAGAAAGCATAACGGACTGTTGATTAAAGGGATCAGAGGATAAAGTTCAATCGCCTCGTGCTACCCTTCGAAAATCATCATCTATCTTGTTTCCCTTCCCTCAGTTAATTAACTTCATTAGTATTAACAATTACGTGAGCGTCATCGCAATGAAGATTTCTACCTAACCGCTGAGTTTATTGTCGGATTAATCGAGTGTGTATCGATTTCGTTTGAGCGCGATCACATCGCGGATGTGTTCGAGCATGACGTTTCTCATCGAGGAATTAGATGTGCGGTCTCATCTTCTCTCGCCTCTTTACGAACCGCCACACAGCAGATGGTCTCCCTCTACCTACGCGCGGCCTTATTCCTGACATAGAGCCGGAGAAGGAAGGACGCGCCTCTCCGCGCGGAGAGACGCCAGAACGCTGACACACTGACTCGCTACCCCACATACCCTTTTGCCTTTTCGACGTATGCTCGCGCGAAACCGCGCGAGTGGGGAAGATGAAAAGAGGGAGACAGTCGAAGAGGAGCGTTTGCCGGCGCTCTTCTCTCCAGACGAGAACCCAAGGAACACATAAAAGTCGATAAAAAATCAAAATGACTGATTCTAACATCAGTAAACAGTCAAATTTTGTAATTAAAAATCATCAGTTTGACTTTCATGGCGTCAAAATAAAGTCATTTTAACTTTCTCTTGACTTGGTGTGTTTCTCGGGAACACAGAAGCCGCCGACGTCCGTCACGATTCGTGGATGTCGAAGAATTTTTGGCGCGAAGCGTATTTACTCCGAAAAAATCAACCTCGAACAGAAACTTCGGGTGATGAAGTTAAATAATTAAATAACGCAAATTCTATAGCCAAGAAAAATATAATTATTGATAGAGTCCAGCAAAAAACTAATTGTTTAATAGACACTACAACACAGATCTCCCCAAGAGATGTTCTAAAGATTTTCAAAGGACATCTCTACACCCTAAGAATATTCTCAGGGCGGTCCTCAGATAAAATGTGCTGTGTATGAGGAATTTTTTTCTGCGATAGGAGAAAGGAAACATAAAACAACACACTAAAAAAAAAAGATGTGTCAACAGCATTATTTTAATCGGAAATGATCTTGTTGATTTACAACAGTTAATGGAACAAATAAAGTTTTATGAAAACAAGAGCATAACATATTTGTTTCATTAATAATGTTTGAATAAACAAAATTTTTAATTAAAATAATGCTGTTGGTATAACATTATTTTTTTTTAGTACAGGTATAAATAAATACTATTGTATTTATACCTGTTGCCTTATATTTTCTTTTTATCATGATGAAAAAAATTCCAGCAACATTCCTGACAGCACAGACCTCCAGGAGGCGTCCTTAAGATGTCCGTATATCCTATGAACATCCTAAAGACATCCTCAGGATGTATCCCGAATAAAGTGTGCTATTAGGGATTAAGTGGAAGAATGGGAATATATTGAAGCTGATTTTTAGATGATTACGATTAAATAACTATGAACACTGTCTCATCTGCCATCGTGTACCCTTTTTACTTTCACTGTCAGAAAAGGGCGCAGCAATCGTTGTGTCCAACGAAACATTTGCATATTGCACCACAGTTTATCAGACAGTCGTATCACTGATCACATATCAATTAGCACATATCAAATAACCACAAACCTCTTTTCCTCTTCGTGGTTCAGTGGGAAGCTCGATATAATCCTATTGGCACACACACTTGGCACTTGTGACTTCTTCCTGCCGCGTGTCCTCCCTTATAGAGGTTCCTCTTCTTCGCTGACGGCTCTCCCACCTTGGGACCGGCCGAAACGCTCGAGAGGGAAAAATCTTCTTTGTCTTTTTTTTTTACGCGTTAGAGCGCCGGAGAAAGGATATCGTCGGTATTCAGTATAAATTATCAGATACTCGATTCGGTCGAAAGACACCGGCGACTTGGACGAGTGCGTTAGTTGTGAGCACACCTGAAACGACCCGCGGCCTATATACTCTCCCCTCTCGAAGTCGTCGGCTTTCACCGAAAACCACCTTGGCCGTTCCAACGTGCTCGTCGCCTAGTGGAAAAATCGAAATTCTACGTGTCATCCATCTCGCCCTCTCGATTCTTTTTATAAAAAAAGAAACCGATCCACTCTTTAATCTGCCTCGTTTTGACGCGAACAAATAGTTGGAAAACCCTTTACGTGCGTCACTCCATCGCTTTCTTTTTTGTCAAGCATCACCGCATCGGACGGAGTTGCAACACAGCCGAGGCTGAATCATAAGCTTGGAGTTCGGTACGACCCATTCTATCTCGGTTGCATCGCCGCGACGGCGGAAGTCGAGCGCAAGCCGGATGCCAGCGAAAGTTCTCAGTTCACGTTCAGGGCCACGACAGCGGCCGGCATCTAGAACGCTCTTTTGTTGTACTTGCACTTTATTGACATTATTATTGTAATACTTATTAGAATATTGATGCGTACAGTTCTGTAACATTAATTTCCACGTGTTTTGCACGAGAAGAAAAATAAGCTACGTATAGAGATGAAAATGACCAAATTTTAAAATAATTTTTACTCGGTAATTTACTGTGAATTAATCAGCAATTTATAGAGGCTGGTAAAATGATAATTTAAAAAAATTATAAAAATAAAGTAATTTGATATAAGAGTATTAGTCATTAAGTTAAAAAGTTTAAAAACACTTCATTTAATTTAAGTTTTTGTTTTGATACATATTGATATAATAATACTTTTTTTAAAAAAGAAAAATACACGCCAAGTGCATAAAAAAAAGGTATTGAACAGGTACCCATATTCCTTCACCTAAGTTTTTACCCAAAAGCTTCAAAGATCTATGCTTTAATATTTTAAAATCCTTTAACGATCCTTGCTACTTACTTCAATTGCTGTGGAAATGAAATCAAGATTGAAATATCATAAAGAAGTTCAACAAATTCTTCCTTAAAGTAACTATATGAAATTTAGAGCAAGAGTTAACTTAGGATAAAGTTTCAAACTGGTTCTTATCCTTCGGCGTAGGATTAAAGAACAGAGTTTAGGAGACTTCATCTCGCATAAAGATGGAAAAGGATTCGAGAGCAACGAACCAGGACGGGAAACTGAGAAATATTTCCGAGAGACGGATACCGGAAGAAAAGTAACACTCGCCGATAACGATCGTCGTGGAGGTACCTAGGTGAAGGTCAACAGGTATTATTAAGTGTCTAGTTTCTTCTTTCGATCATCCGTAGCTGCAACTCGTTCACGCGCTCGTACATGTACAGGGAAGAATTACGTGTGTAACGGCTGTTATAATAGTAAGTTAAGCACAGCTACGCGAATGTTGATTATTCGGGTCAAGGAAACTCTCCAATTTACTCGTCACTGAAAGCGGAGAAGCATCGTCTTCAATAATAACAAGATGATATCTAAATATTTTACATAAAACATTTACATAAAACACTGATCAATGTGATTAGCATAATCCGATATTATATCTATATGACAAAATTTAACGTTATCATTAGTGCAAGTCAATAAAACGGTACACAATTTTTTTTATGTATATATTGTGTGACAGAACTCGTTACCATTTTCTTCGACGAATCCATGTTATTTTTAGTTTAAAAAAAACTTATGAATTAACAATTGTGAATAGAATATCGTGGATTCCTTGTGTTCTTCTCACAACAGTAATTATACTAATTAATATATTGGTATATGACGTTATTGATCAAACAATGGGCTAATGTATGTTAATTGAAATCCTTATAGGCATCGACAGGTGGGACAATGCATCGCATGTTTTACGAAACGAATCATTGACATTCCACCCTTGTTCTCTTTTTCTAATATCTCTCTCTCTCTCTCTCTCTCTTTCTTTCTTGTTCCATCTCCTCGAGCAGATCCAATTCCGGAAGAAAGCTGCGCGAACAAATTCCGCGTCGGCCGGAATGGTGAAATTGCGCAATTTTTCCTCGCGCTCTGACGTCAGCGACCATTCAGGAGAGCTCCGCGCGGCTTTCACACGGATCTTGCTTTGTTGTCTAGATACCTACATAAGTAGAGACTCATTGCAAGAGCTTGACCAAAGAAAGGAAAGATCACGGTAACAAATAAATTTCGTCCTGTTTACCTTTTACATCGGGTAACCCATTGGATGTCTTCTCAACTGAAAAACTACTTTAGCGTTTATTTCAATGTCGAGGCCTCAATTGCGAATTTAGCATTGAAGATTAAAGAGTTCTTTTCAAAGAATGAGTATAAAAAGAGACAAATAAATAATAGAAAGTAGACTAGAATTTCAAGCCGAGTCTTGTTGTAAATTCAAAGAAAATATGAGGCCACTTATCAACATGTATAACGTCCTAATTCCAAATTTTGAGAAATAATAAAGTCTCTTATTAAATTGTTAGAAACGTATTCTATTAAATTAATTTCTAATATTTGATAGATAAATATTTAATATTCCTTTAACTAAAAACCAATGTTTCTGGAACATTCTGTACATTCTTTTGCGGTAGCTGATATCAAGGCAAAATGGCACAAGTTTTTGTCAGCCGGAAAAAAGAGCGACAAAATTGCGGTTGTTAACTGCAGACCTCGGGAACAGAAATGGGCCAAGCCCGAAAATCAATAAACTGCAACTAAAAGAAAAACCCGTATGGGAAGTTGAACACATGTGGCACCAATATTGGACGTCAATTAATGAACACATTTACTTGAGTTTTTATTTATAAATGTCATATTTTTACAGTATTTTTCAACGTACACCGCATTTGAGGCTTAAAATACGTAATTAAAAAGCAACCATAAACAATGCTGGCAGTGTCGTAAATTTATCGACCAAGAAAAAGTATTAGCTCGATAATTGCTTCGTGTCGAAAGTAATTCCTTGGAACGTTTCGATCGGGGCTTAAACGTCGGATAGATTCTGATATCTCGTAAACCAATACTGAAACGCATGCCAAAGATATATCGTGTCTAGCATCGAAATGTCCGTGCTTTATCAAAGTATTTTACATTTATTTCGGTCACGGTGCTCCCACCGATCAAGCTTAAGTGGATACGTCAACTTCCAATGCAAATCTAACATTACCGCGTGAATGTCATTACCCGTCGTAGCCGATGCGTGACGGCTGCCCATCGCGGGTGTACGACTTGGGAAACGATTTTTTTTTCTTTTTGCAAAACGGTAACGTTGAATATCGCACGTTCGGAGGACTTTCTCCCGAGTTGTGCGCGCGCGAATGGTATGTATGTACGAAGATCCGGTATTCTTGGCATACAACGTACCAGTCTGGAACAGTTACCGTAGCCTCGGGAGAGCAATTAGACTCTTGTGATTAAAGCTCTAATCTCTCGGATATCCCGCGCGGCTGAAACTCGTCTTCGGATTACTGCGGAACGCAAAACGGATACGCGGACTTAGGAGACGTGCGCGCGACCGGTGCACGTTGCGCCCCGAATTGTATCTCTACGTCTTTCTCATCCCTCTCGCCCGAGGACTGTATTTATATCCGTATCGAACAATGCGTTACACGTGCATACATGCGGTAGAATGCGAGCGAGAAATCCCCGATCTTTTCCGCAGACGAAGAAGCTTATGATTTTTGCAATTCTCTTGTTTCTTTGCAATGAAGTTGACGAGTACTCATACTAACAAGGGAAGTTTCACAACTGTCCGGAACCGATTTGATTCTCCATGAAATATGTTGTTAAACACGAAAATCTGAAAAAAAAATTTTTTAAACAAAAATTGTACGGTTTCAAAAGTTTAATGTTGTTAATGTCTTAAAACCGTACAATTTTTGTTTAAAAAATTTTTTTTTCAGATTTTCGTGTTTAACAACATATTTCATGGAGAATCAAATCGGTTCCGGACAGTTGTGAAACTTGCCTTGTAAGAAACATTTCTGATTCAAAATGAATGAAAAAGAAAATTCTAATCGTATTAATCAGAATTCTGATTGTCTCAATTAGAATTACATAATATAATTGATTCAATCAGAAAATTCTGGTTTGTCCATTTTTAATCACAATTCCAATTAATGCAACTAGACTCTTTTTCCAGTTAAGCGCTTATTATCTGTTATATTCATAACATCAAACTGTACTTAATTTGAGTAACATCTAATTATTTCTATACGTTACGTCACACCATTGCTTTTATTCGTGTCGTTAATTGAACTAAAATAACACTGAGAGAGATGAGTTTTTTATAAGAGCAAAAAAAGGGATAGCAAATGTGATGGTTTGATAGGAAAACGGATCGATCAATTATTATTGCGAATAATTTCTCATTATTCGTTAATATAACAAATAATACGCGATTTACGATACAAATCAAAATAATTAGTATCGTTAGCAAATAAAAGTCTATCAAAAAATAGGTTAGTTTTTACATAAATTACTTCTATTATTAACAGTTGGTTGGAATAGCAAACTAGCATCAATCACAGCAATATATAATTTGTCATATATCTATACAAATTGTTAAACGTACTGGTGGCTTATTAAATTAAGAAAATCCTTTCTCTCAATGAATGGAGTTGAATAATTAAATTTAAAAAATGTATTAAATTTTATTCAAGAAATATATTAATGTATGCGTTTAATAAATAAGAAACTAAATTTGATTCAAGTTTAGTTTCTTATTTACTAAATGCATACATTTTTTTTTAATATGAACGTTATTTATTTTGAAACTAAGCAATTCAACTACAATAATGTATTGATTTATATTTTGACACACATGGAAATTAAAAATAACACACAAAATGTTATTTAACTCAAAGAATTGCGTTTTACTATATTGTTCCTTTCCTATTTGAAAGTGTATAGTAAAGTCGACTTTCATTCGAACAATACAGCGTATTATTAACACATTACATCTCTTATGAATTAAATAGGATCCGTTTAATATATAACTACAGAGTTGAATGAAGAACGTTCTCGCGTGGCTTCATTAACGCTATCTCTGGAAATTGAAGAAACCCCACTCGCTAGCGAATTGGTATAATGAACGCGTGAGTAGATTGACACTTCTCGAGGCGCCTGGAGTAGATACGCGGAGGTATGCAGCCGCAGGTTTGACCGATTTCTTATCCGGTAGCACCAAAACATAGGAATTCGACGACGTATCGAAAGGACGGACAGACCACGTCGATTTCGATCGACAAATCGCATTGCCGTTCAATCGCGCGCCCATCGTCAGGCTAAGTCGAACGGAAGATTTAGTCGTGACACACTTTCAGATCACGAGGCTGTGGGGCTCTTCGCGTACCGCACCCACGAGATTAACATTACAAATTGTCAGATGCATCAACGTGACGAGATAAAATCTGTGACGCGAATAATCGCAATTCGCGGCGGACAATAAGCACTTGGATTAATCATTACACGTTCAGTATTCTACAAGAAATAGATTAACCTACATATTGATATAAATGATCACGTGGGCCATCTAGAAATCGCGACTAAAAAAGTGGTACACTCTTGAGTTTCTCGATGTGAGTGTCTCAAGGTCGCGATGACTATGAGACAAAGATCGATTAATACAAATTGAAAACCGTAGCTTTTGTGCCCGAATCTACGAAAATCTCGTAAAATGTTTTGCCTATAGAAGTATTCATTCTCGGGATCTCGTATGAAACAAAATGACGTGGGCGTTGACAAAATAAATGTTTATTAATCCTTCAATGCCACATGTCACGTTTGCAACACTGGGTACTGTGCAAAAATATCGTTAAACGAGAACGTACTATAACAAATTAAAACGCCAGATTAAAGAATATAACAAGCAAATCTTTATGTACATCTAAATTTTTTCTAAATAATATTTTTTTTCTTCTTCCTTATTATTATTATAATTTCATTATTTATTTTTTTTTTCTTTTTCTTTTTTGTATTTTCTCTGGGTCTCTATTTTTCTTCTATTATTCATTTTTTTTATTTTCTTATATTCATTATTTTTTCGTTGTATCGTATTTCTTGCCCGAACATTCTTAGAGAGCTTACCTTAGCATGTTAATAAACGCTGTATCTATTTATCTATCTTTATTAATAAAAAAGTTAGCATATAAAGTAAAAGAAAATTCGGATATACTAACAATGAGAGTAGCACCGAAGGATTAATTAAAGAAATTGCCTGATGTAAAGATACAGAAGATAAGTGGTTTATCCGGCATCTCGCGCGATATCGTATGCTAATAAAAATCGATAAACACATCTTCCGTGAGGGAAAGGTACACGCGAGCGTTTTGGATTCTTCGTGTAGCGAAACGAGCGGAGAGATCGTTGGAAGTAGGTACTACACATCGATCCGGTGCATTTGGTCGATTATCCGCGCGCGAGAGAAGATCTCTCGATGATTCCTCGAAGACAATCGCTTCGTGGGCGTTGATTACAGGCACCGCGGAGCGTGCCGATTCGGTATGTCTACCTATACGCGCCTGTAATTTTGGGTCACTGAATCGCTGACTTTCTTCCGTCGTTTCGCCGCCCGGGCACGAGGGAACAAGAACACGCGGCGTAGAGTGCATTCGCCAAGCCTTGACGAAAAGAGCCGGCCGGTAATTACGGTGAGTGCGGGATAAATCTTCGTCGTATTCGCCGAGTGACGTTCGCTCAAGAAACGTTACGAGTTATCACGGTAAGACGCGTGCACCCAACGCAGTTTTTACTCATAGATCGTAGAATAAGAACTCGACGATTTTACCGGGTAGGCAAAGTTTAATCAAACAGAACAATAGTGCACAAACTGTGCGATTTCTTAATATCGCGTAAAAGTTATTAATGACCGCAATATTTTTAAGAAATTCTGGTATTTCACTTTACGCTCACGGTCAGGCAATTTATACTGGATATCTCCAATATTGTTTCAAATAAAATGAATTGATTCCCTTGGAAACATATTTACAAGCCATTAACCGAAATTAAAAATTTATTTGTTTTTGCATCAAATTTTATTTCAGTTCTTTCGCTTTTAATATGTATTAATACACTGTTTATTTTTTTTTAATTATTCTTATATTATCCTTTATTTATATACGAATGATGAAAAAATGTAATATTTTACATCAAATTTCTGTCTAAGAAAAGGGATTACGAGCATAAAAAGTTTCACATACTGGTATAAAATACAAGATTCTCACAGCACTCCGAGTACTACAGAAAGATTCTGGGAAGCACGTTTCTACGTTCTGCAATAAACTTTACGAAAAAAAAGGTAAAAGAGAGAGAAAAGAAAGAGAGGCAAGGTACACTAAGATTTTCGTAGATTCTGGCACAAGTTGCAGAAAAGTTTCTAATTTGTTTTTGAAAGCGTTTCTATCAATTTTGTCTCGATCTGCTGTAAGAATGTTCATTCTCTTACCTCCATTGATAGAAACAGGGAAGAAATGCTAATAAGATTCTGTCAACAGTCACTCATTTTTAATTTCTAATATTCATGATTCGAAGGAGGATCACGGATTTCTAGGGCGATCCGTAGATTTGGGATCTTAGTGTGTCAGTGTGTCTATATGCTAATCGTCTGGCGATGAGAAGCTTAACAACGTTGTAATATGGCTTGACGTGCATATGCACGCTTCCATACGCGTCTAACTCACGCATATGTACGTACGTAAATCGTATGTAAATTGTGATATACATCAAATCCCTTGATACACGATCGTACGTCGCATTAAGCTCTTCTTCGCGCGACGGTAGAAAGTAGTCTCATAACCCCAGTATTCACGTCGCTGCGTTGCGTACGCTTCGCAATAACGTGCAATCTTGAAATGATCGCGAAAGTAGAAGAGACTCCGCAAAAATTTGCCTTCCAGCGTCAGCTGTCGAGCGTTGTCGTGTCAAAAAATTACATCCAATTAGCTACGTCCTAACAGTCGTCAAAAAAGCGGTTCATAAATATGGAAACATGGTAATCCGAAAGCATTTATCATGACGTTCCGTCAGTCATTTTACCACCCTGGTACATCATAAAAATTTAATTTTGCCCCAAATCGTATTCGCGATACGTATTATAACCGAAAAACACACATAGACATCGTCTCGGTCGGTCATAAAATAAACCGGTTTTACTTAAACATTTTATAGCGTAATAATACGAAAAAAATACACTTAAAAAAGAGGACGTCGTCTCATAAAATAGTAGAAGCGCGAGACTCGCGAGAAACAGCTGCTCTCTTTCGTTTCGGTTTAAACTACTTTTCACTAAAATTAGCCATCCCCGCGGAATGGTACCATTTCACGCAGTATTCACGCGGTAATATGATTAAGGACCGGATGCGCTAGTATCGCTCTAGCGCCGTTTAACTAAATTTTCTCCATCTCTCCGCGACACGCTGCATGTAGGTCTGTAATTTAAAAAGGGATAGCGAGCCCCTAACCCAGGATTAGTGAACCCAGACCGTAGCTCCGTCCACGAATCCACGGCGCAGGATGGTATTTAGTAAAGTAGGTATCTATGCCTGCCTGGTGTATGCATCTCACGGCTCGCCGGTGAAATGTTAAAAGCACTCTTATCGCGTCGTGAATTGTAATTCTCGCAGGTTGCACAATACCGCCGCGTTTCGTCGTGTCATCCCGTTAATCCGTATTAATCGAAAACCCCTTTCTTTTCGCAGTGACTCGAGGAATCCGATTTCATTTTAAGTAACAAAAACCACGATCAATATTCATCGATTTCTCCTTTTCTTATAGGAAGGAACTTCTGAGTGATTTCAAATGAACTTAATTGATTTCTATTTTTATCGATGTATATGAAGAATCTTCCAAGAAACACATCAAGTCAGGAGAAAGTCAAAATGACTTAATTTTAACGTCATGGCAATCAAAATGACGATTTTTATTACAAAATTTGACTGTTTATTGACGTTAAGAATCAAAATAAGACTTCATTTTGATCAATCATTTTGACTTTTTGTTGACTTTTATGTGTTTCTTGGGACACAGAAAAATATAAGCAATAAGCAAATCAGCCAATTACAGTAGAAACCGTAAGACAATACAACATAAGCAGCAGCAAATAAAAAATGTTCATTAATTAATTAAATTATGTTATACAGTTCTTAAGATGCTTAAATTAGCATCAAATTATTAATACCTTTCTAAAATGCTAGCATCAAAAATTTATTAAATTGATAAGCAATTTAATAAATTTTTGATGGTATTATTATTCTAGCTGTTTTAAGATCGAAAAAAATTTCAACATGCAGTTTGTAGAATTGGATATGTATAGGTATACTGAAAAAAAAGTAACTCCACTAAATGCGTTTAGTTTGTAGTGATTGTTCAGTTCAAGTATTTATATATTTAGGTTAAATATACGCGAGTCATGTTAACAAAAAAATCTTGTAATTTAAAACATGTTATTTGTTTGAATTAATAAATATTGCTTTACACCCCGTGACCATGCATTTAATTGAATCAACTAATATTTTTTTGAATTAGCAACTTTTTTCTTCAGTGTATAAATTCACTATAAAATATTTAAACACTAAAGTCCGCTTTGACCGAAAATAAGTTTATTTCTCTTAATTGAAAAAAAAGTCGATTTGCTTACAGCTTATGTCTTACTGCTTATGTTTTTTTTTTGTCTATTGTAGCCTTTATCTACAGAAAGTAGATGCAATAACCGATAGCCCAAAACAAAAAATTCTCGAAAAAAAATTAATTATCATAGACAATTATTCATTCTCAATCCTCAAACTAGTTCATGTGGACTAAAAACCATCTACTTTCTCTCAAAGAGAGAAACGCGCTGGGTTATTCACCGACGGTTATAAATGGAAAAACAATTCATTGTCCGATTACCATTCCGGATTACATTGACGTCACTAAAAAGCGCTCCATTTTCACTTTTCTAATATCGGTATGATGACGACGTCGTTAAGCCAGTCGACACGCTCACTTTCACCACCCACGCGTTAATTTTCTGTACCTGCTGGTCGCCTACCGTCACGCATTTGCGTGACAATGATTCACCGTCACAATCCCGTTCTTGTTCGATGAATATTTCTTTTCGCATTCCTGTATCATCCGCTTCCCGTTTGCCATAAAGATCAACGCTAAAAAACAAGGAAACTTAAATCCAGGTCATGTCGTTTCTCATCAAAAAATTATTGCGAGACAAAGTTAATCCTTTTATGGACCGTCCCATTCTTTCGGAGACTTAATTAGTAAAACACCCTTCATTTCTTGCTCCTTTTTAACTCAAAAGACCGTACCGTATAATTCTCTCTCCGAATATTCATCACGAAGAGATCGTGTATTGGTTAAGTACCTTGTTTACCAAAGTAAAATACATGGCACATTGTAATACTTTCGGTATATATTTTTAATCCAAGCATGAACGAGTGAAAGGAAAGATAATTCATTGTTATTTTCATACAGCCTTTCGCATGACAATATCTATAAGCAGAGCTTCGCTTGCTTTCACTTTTCACTTTTATCGCTTCGCCTCTTGCACGTCGACGACACGCGACCGCCGGATGTCCGGATATAGAATGACGTCAATGAAAGTTATGGTTACGAAATTATTTCTCGAAAGTCCCACGACGCAGGACTTCGATAATCGGAATTTACGTCACGCGACTATGAATTAATACAATCGATAAGCTGTGCAACGTTCTTGCTCTTAGAACTTCATCACTTGGTGCTGATATTTCATGACAAAAATGTGTGAATGTGCAGATAACGTTTAATAAACCCTCTGTTCGCAATTTTCGTTGCAAAGCCCGGAGTGAGTCCCTTTGATGAAATTGCTGCTGGCATCTTCGTGTTCGAAATGCTTGCCAGTCGACAATTATGTTACTTTTCTCCCAAGATCAAGAAGCGCCGCATCGCTTTTTTTTTTCCTCGAGCAGATCGAATCTCTCCGACAACGGGCTCTCGACTACGCCCCTGAACTCACTTTCACCGGCTGCATCTTACACATCCGGAATGGTCGAGATTGTACAGGTAAATAGGATAACAGACGCGATACGCTTCTTCTTCGACGCCTTTCATTCAGGAACACATTAAGTGGAGCTCGCTCCTTTATAAGAAGAAATACCCGAGAACGAGTGGAGATTGCGTCGGGATTATTAAATTCTTCTGCCTTTTCAGTCGTGTTATACTTCCGCTCTTCAGATTACGGTGCAAAGGAATAGTTGCCAAGCAGTCATCTTGTGCCGTCATCTTATTACAGAGCAGCGCTCTGCAAGGAAGTGGACTATTAATCTCGCCGTTGTCGTTTATGTCACGAATAATTGAATGCAGTCGCGTTTTACGTACTGCGACATACGACTTCTTGTTAAATGAGTACTAGATAAATAATATTAATGCTAATAATATTCTGCAATTTTAGTTCACAGTGTCACAAGTATACATAAATTTAATGGAATGGCATGATGAAAGGGAATATGTTAAACATATAATTATACTTATATCCAAATACATTTCTACATCTCACAATCCCTGCAGGTTTAATTTTCTTCTTTTTTTCCACAGATTTTAAGAAAGATCCTCCACCGGCTTGGTCGAGGGTATCTCTACTCGCATTACCGAGTTTACAACACAGTGAAACTTACAGCGATAATTATATTCTTCCCGTGACGGCGGATAAACTCTTAGCATTACGCCGTTACGACTGCCATTATACTACAATGATTACCGGCATTTTCTCCCCGGTCATTATACGGGAACGAGCTTATGAATCGCCAATATGGTGCAAAAATTAAGCGTACTTAAGCGTCCTGCAGCTCTTTTTCTACGCATCACTTATACATCACCATTACAATCTCCAAGGAAATGTGTCGTTTGAAACATGAAACGCTCGGGCGGTTCTTCTCTTTGAAAATGTTAATTATAGAGAAAACGTTGTATTATAGAGAAAAATGTTACCATTACAACAAAAACATTGCGAAGAAGCTAAATTGTTTGGAAAATAAATTTTATAAATTTGTCTCCCATACATAATAATTTTTCTTCCAAACATAATTTGTTTCTTGCCTTATCGCGTATTTCTTCCTCTTTTTCTTAGAAAATTTAATTTCTTAGGGAAAAAAGATATATTTTTTTTATCACAGGTAAACCGCCGGCGTCTGAAGAAATTACACAACATTACCGCTTATTTCATCTTATAATCTGCAGCTCGATCTGCAGTTACTTAATTTTTGTGCTATTTCATTTCTCTCGATTGGCCTTTCAACTGCTGTACGTGTCGCAACCCTTTCTTTTTACACTCTTACTATAAGTTCCGTAATGCGATCGAAGCAGTACATTCACCAACAATGGCATTGCAGTTGGCTTTTCTCGCAATGGAATTCAAGCTGCGTCGATACTGCGGGGAGAATCGTATCTAGCACTCCCGCAGCTTTTGCGAAGTGCATCCTGAATCGATTGACGCTCACCCGACGTTCGCAAACAGAATATTCGCTCACTGACGCTGACGGTTAGATTCGTTTCATCCTGTGCATATATCTATCAATTTGAGCGATCCATAATCGTTCCCTCGCAAATTCCCATCTGGCACATTAGCGCGTTATACATGCTCGTAATAATTGTACTTTTTATCATTTTGCCTTTTACATTCGCCAATTGTACAGTGGATTTGTAACAAGAATTAATTAATACTTTATTATGATTAATTATTATATCATTATAGTATAATTCATTTTCATCAACTTTTATTTTATATTAAGGTAAATGTTCCAGTAGCCGGACGTTTAAGCGTTAGGTTCTCATAAATAATACAATTTATAATATCAAAAAGGTTTTTAATATAAATATTTGTATTCATTTGAAAACTCAAGACTCCCTTAAGCAAGGAAAAATTATTTGAACCCACTTATAACAATTATTAATTAAAATATTTAAATAAATAATAGAATGCGTCAATGCACCAGTGGCTGGACAAGCCGGGCGGACACTGA
>NW_017257076.1:142434-203812 GCF_001594055.1 Mycetomoellerius zeteki | reverse complement strand
CCAGTGACTGGACATGTACCTATGTCTGGACATAACCTATGTCCATTTACATAACACTTTATTTATTTAAGTTAATATTAGTTTCAAATACGCTTTTTAAATATTATAATTTAATTGTAATCTTTAAATGCAATTAAATTATAATACTGTAATAAAAAAAGCATTTGAGATTAATAATAATAAATTTTGTGTAAGTGTCCGAACATAGGTACATATTTATCTTATTACACTGTATTATTAAGGCAATTGTGTGCAAATATTATTTTAAAACTACACACAGTTTTCCATGGAAAAAGCTGTATTTTGCAATAAACGATCGATTAACACAAATTATACAAAACAAATCGAAAGCTACCAGAAGAACATTAATTCGCGTCATCGAACTTTCCTCAAGAGACAAGCAGTAGAGATAGATGATATCTCGTACGGCAGTAGCTAATTATCAGCACATTGTTGCCGTTGGTACATCGTCTAGATCATGGTGACTTGCGAAATCTGAATCAGCCCGACCAGCGCGAAGAGGACGCTCTGATTCCTCAAACAATCAGAACATAGCGATCGGCGGCGTTCTCTGGCCCTGAACGAATTACGGAATTACGAGATTCGGAATCGAGAGTCCGAAACCTGTCGGCCAACAGTCGACTGTAATTTTCCGAGGTGAACTAACGGACGCATCAAATCGGACATCGAGACGATATCTCGCGATCGAGAGGGTTACGCGAGATAATCGGTGAAACTCGCCGGCCTCCAGTCCCTCGACAATTGACGATAATGCGCCAAGAGAGCCGAGGATACCTTTACGACTCTCAGGTACCAATTCCTTCAAGTATTCGTCCGTATATTCGCAGGGATATTTTACTGCCGGTCGTCCGCGGATTATCGAGCTGGCGCGAGCGAATGGTGCACGCTTCATACACACAGTTTATGGATCGTGGCCCATACTCGGATGCACCGCGGATACTCGGCCAATGGAACGTTCTGAATAATACTTTTAGTTGTACGTTGGCCGATTAAACAAAAATCAGGACGAGACCGTTTTTAGCGGGCCGATAACGACGGAATATCAAATTTCTCCAAGTGGTACATCGCCATCCGCATGGCGAGTCGGTCAAATTAAATTAGGAAACATCGGCTTGATCCATTTTCCAAAAACAATAATCCAGATATATCTATTTCAACTCATAGATGAAACTATTGGGGATCTCAAAATTATTTCTGTATCAACTAGATGAGATCCTAATTTTATAAATGAGAATAATTGGAGATGTCGCGGAAATATAAAAGTATCGGACAATAAAAAAGTGAAAAGAATAGTATCCAGATAGATATAAAAATATTATATGAAATTAAATTATAATATTAAAATTTATGTATAATACATATATAAACAAAATATTTTCCTAAATGGTAAAGCTGAACTTTAATTCGTTCATAAATTTTTCTAGACGATATAAATTAATCCAAAATATAAAGCGTGAATTAATTACATACGATACGATGAGAGTTTATATTTTGAACTCATCTCACCGCTACTAATGAATCAATTTACTTTTACATAAAATGTGTCTTTTCGTAAAGCATCCATCCTGTATTAAATGTATTGTCTAAGTTTTTATCTTCTTCTTTAGGAAATAAGTATCATTAATTAACAATCGCACGGTTATGTTTAGCTGCAAATATAAAACTCAGATAGCTCAGAAAGTCCGAAAAGAATTCTTTTTTTATTCCCGACTCACGAAATGAATTTGTTTCGTCCCATTTCTGTTCTAAAAGTGTTTTTGAGAGTCGCAAAAGATTCCACTTTTGTTACCAATTGTGACCTCTTTTTCGGATTCAAACGGTATTCTCTTTTTAATGTTTTTCTGTTTCTTAATTTTTTATAAGAATAAATCATACTTTGATTTTCATGCAAATTAAATATTACTTTTATTAAAGTATAGTTTTAAAGGATCGGAAAAAAATCCAATTTT
Source organism: Mycetomoellerius zeteki (assembly GCF_001594055.1). NCBI lineage: Eukaryota > Metazoa > Arthropoda > Insecta > Hymenoptera > Formicidae > Mycetomoellerius > Mycetomoellerius zeteki. Next base: position 201,842 of record NW_017257076.1, on the reverse strand, counting down.
TCCAATTTTTTCGCGGATATTTTCGGTTTTTTTCCCAAGAGTAGAAAAATACATTTTGAAAAAATTCACGTGTGCTCGTAAAACCTACCACGTTTGCTTTTCGGTTCTTTCTGTAAAGAAAATAATTGCGTATAGGGTACACAGCGGGATAAGTTAACAGAAATTTTGAAATTGTATAAAAGATTGAGGTCGCATAATGTATTCAATAAAACATACAAAACATACACTATTGCACCATTAATGCAAGAATTAAAAATATATAGAGTCCAAACATCATGTTTATATGATAATAGTAGGTCTAGAAAATAATTTGGATTTAAACTGAATTCGTAACAAAATATTTGAAAAAAAAAAACTACAAAGAGACACTTCAGGAGTTCATTAGATCGAAGTGTGACAAACTAGAGTTAAAAATCTGTCTACTTAAGCTTTGCCATGTACTAAAGGAAGGTTAGATTAGGTTTTACTATAAAAATAGAAGGATAACTAAAAAATTTTAATAAAAATAATGCTACATAATTTCATAGATCGCATTAATTTTATAAAAGAATTTAGAAAGTTACTTGTTATGTCTTTTACATAGCAAAAACAGCAATTTTTCCAAAAAAAAAATCATTTTTCGGGAAAAAAACCGAAATTTTTCTAGTTTTTTTCCAGCAATTTGAAAAAAGCGGCTTTTTTGAAACTATATATTAAAGATAACATATATACAAATATACATATAAATATATGTGTATATATTTTTAAATTCTTATGAAGTTTATTCGAACAGACTAATTCATAAAGAATTCAAGAAGATGAATTCTTTTCTATATATATATATATATATAGTTCAAATGGATCAGTGTGGTATCTAGGTTGTGCTATATAACCGGCGCTCGTCTTTAGGATTTCATCCTCTCTAAAGAGACGACGAGTATAGGGAATCACAATCGGTATATCCGATCGAGAGCCCCGCCGCTCTCGGTTCTCGCGTGAACGCACGAACGGCACGAGGAGAAAGTTTCTCGAAGCCAGGAAGTGAAGTAGGCCACGACTTTGACCGCTCACAAGGTCCATACTCCCGTGGCACGCCACTTTGTAGTGTCTCGTTCCTTCTCCGGCCTACACACTGAGTATGTGTACGTGCGTGCGAACGTGTACGCGCGGTACGTACGTCGCCGCGATTATCCGGCGGTATGGTATGCGGACAGACTTCCACCGTCTCGATATTCTTCGCAGGGTGGCCCAGAAAAGGTGGAAATCAGTAGCAGGAGCGTATTCTTTGACGAACGTCCAGCCGACTTTCCCTTGGCGGAAATTTCAACCGAGCCTCGATTACAGAGCGGCTCCTCATTGTAAACCTCGCGCCTCTTGCGTGTAAATAAGTTCGAACATTTTTATTTCATTCCAAAAAGTTTTCACTTAACTTGAACTCTAGGGACTCTATCTTATAATGAATACTTCACTTCCGATTTATTGATCATCGTTAACAAAATGGCAATAAACATCAGCCTGAGTATTCGGCTGACGTTTATTGCCTAAATCGAAAATCATAAGAGCGATATTCGCCACTTTTGCAGTCACAAACGCTCGCTCGTGTAATCGAAAGAAATATTTTCAAATATCTCGGATTATATGAGAGAATTTATGCTCGGTGCGGGGGTGATAATGTATTCTATTACGATTTTAATTGAAACAAATTGGAGCCGCGGTCATGAGCCGGGGCAAGCGCTGCCATTGAATTTGCGTGATAAACGGAACCCTTTTATCGAAATTATTTATTATAGCACTGCGCCACAGCGATGAGCCGCATAAATAACGCGCCTGTGTAATCGAGAGAAGGTATTTCGTTAGTTGTTTTAATATCCTACTCAAAACGTACGTTAATACTCTTCGCGGTTTTGCGTTACGCTTTAAAATTTTTTTGTCTAATTTTTAATGTCTTCCACAAAATTTAACAATAACGAAACGTTAACGAACAATAACGAAACGATAATAACATTGTTTAGGCGCAACTGTTTTAAGGGCTTAATTAATAGACAAAATGTACGTAAATTCAATGATACTTTTCGCGGTTTTTTCGTCATTATCCATCACATTAAAAAAATTTTTGTTCACTTTTTAATGTCATCCAAAAAATCTAACTTAATAAACAATAATGAAATGATGATAATATGATAACCGTTTTAAGAGCTTAACATGTGATTAAACAGATTTCTATTCTAATTGAAAATTAATTCTTTCAGTATCAGCTGTATCGAAATAAAATATTGTAAACACAAATGCTATAAATATTAGATTGTTTAATCGTTTAATGCTCGTCATTCATCATTTAATCATAACTTGTAATTGCTCAGAGATTTATAATTATATTTATACAAAAAAATTTGAGTACTGTATCATTAAATTATAATAGAGTTACGATCGTACGTGTAATTGTTCATCCTAAAAGAAGTACAATTATAAGCTATCTTCTACTGCGCGTGTTCATTTGAAAAACTGGGGTTTTCCCAACCATTAACTATTGCCTCATATCGTGTAAGACAAAACGCGACAATTGCTTCAGTCAATGAGATCTGTGACTAAACACCTTACGTCAGCGCGTTGCAATGATGCGTTTCTATTGTACCAGTTGCGGTTTGAACGTGCAAAAATGAATTGTCCCGAGAGCGAACTTATCGTAAAATTACTATTGCCAGATACGACGATCAGACACGCATTTACAAGACTGGGTCAAGGTTATTTTTCAACTAGGCAAACGTTCATACAGAATTTCTCGGCTCCGCGTCTCCATGTATTAGCACATTCATTATACCTGAATTACAATTTACCCACTCGCAACATCTTCAAGCGACAAAATACCGTTTATCTCTCTTTTCAAAAAGCGTTTAACACCAGAACCGCCGATGATACCATTTTGGCTCCGTTAATGATTTCAATTTTTTTTATATTAGCTGTTACAGAATATTGAAAATATATAAACATAAATAATTCTAACATAATACAAAAAAATATTAAAATAACTTCCCTAACACAAAAAAAGATAGGAAATTATCAAATTGGCACTTTCGACAATTCTAGGAAGATACTATTCACGGTTTTAGTTAATCCCTTGAATTTATTTAAAAAAAAAAATTTCTCTTAATTCTAGGAGGCTTCCGAGATATTTCGCAATTGATAATGTATCACGAGAAATTTTCAAAAAATATCGTAGTTTATGCAACATAAAGTTTGTTACGTTATTTGAGAAGCAAAGCAAAATCAGTTAAAGCAATGCGTAATAAGAATTGCCACTTGGGCAGGAAGGGCAACTTCCTTGCAGTCTATTGTATATTCTACCATGCCTGGTTCCCCTGCTGGAGATGGTTAATTGCAGGTTGCCTTGCCTGCTTTGTTGCAAGTTTGTTTGGCTGATAAATACCGTGCTATTTTCTCGCCGTGTACTTTGGCGCGTGCAACTAATGTTAAGGAATCATTGTACCGAGTTGTCTCTTCGCTATCTGCGCCTCCGTTGAGATCAATCATTCCGCATGCACTTGTCTCGGGCGACGTCAAACCTGCACGACGAGCTTTAAACTATGCAAGATAACGTACACCGCAACCTGCAAGGGTGGTGAACAAGGAAGCAGGCAACAAAACACACTGGAAGGCTCAATTCCTCACACGCCGTGTCGCGATAAATGTATGACGTCACGATAAGAAAGTCGCGGCCATGATTGTGCAAACAACTTGGAAATATATGTTAAGTAGCCTCCAAACAATGTCCTCATTTGCCGAATTCGACAAAAGTATGTCGTATTTTCCTGGCAGAAATTTCATGCAGATTTTGAGCAATTAACTAAACAGTTATATTAGCTCTGTTTAATAACTGAGAAGTAAAACTACTTATAGGATCAAAATCAAAATGTGAATCTTCGCCTGCAATTATTGATCATAAAAGATTATTGCGCAAAATATGAACACATTTACTGAAATTTACAAAAATAGGCAATAAATGGACTATACAGTATTTTAACTATAATAATAAAAATATGCTATAATATAAATAAAGATAAAAAGAAATAAATCAAGACAATAACTTAGGAAGATGTATATATCTTTATGCATATTATTATTTTTACTAGGAAAACTTCTTCAGCCACTGAATAAAATTCTTATCAAGCTTCTGTCCATTTCTAATGCAATATTTTTATACCTAACCCAGGGAACGAACCAAGTCAAAAGAAAGTCAAAATGACTATTTTGACGTCATGAAAGTAAAAATGATTTTTTATTGATAAAATTTGACTGTTTATTGACGTTAAGAATCAAGATAAAGTCATTTTGATTTTTGTGTTGACACTTGTGTGTTTTTTGGGTAATGAAAATACAGTACTAGATAATAACTATTAGATAGGTGTTTAAGAAAACTGCATACATTTCTACTAAAGTTTTAAGATTCTAATTTGTATACTGAGGAGGATCCAAAACAGAGTAGTTAACATACATATTAATAACATATACGGTTCTGAAATTTTACTATCGATTTATTTATTAGAGCCTGAATTTAATTATTGGTATACTAAGATTTTTTAACAATTTTTTTGTTCCATTCTCAAACACTCGCAACGAATTAGCTAATTTATGAGTTTTCAACTCATCAACTAATATCTTAATAACGTTTGATGGCCTCCGAAGCTTCAAGATGCGGCTCGTTAAAAGATACGTAAATATAGCGTTGCGCTTAAGAGAGCTATCGCATATACTTTGTAACAGCTGTGTTGAAAAAAAAAACAAGAAATCAACGGTTACGGTAAACGCGCGGATAATAGGCTAAAATGTGAGACGAGCAAAAAGCGTTTTGCGGAATACATTCGATTCGTGGATCGGTCATGCTTCGCCGCCTGGATCGATCGCAACATCGTTCGATCGGCCATACTTTCTCTGCGAGCACTTGCCAGAAATCAGCGGTATCTGATTATCGGCCAGCGATCCGGATTCATCATTCGCTTAATAACAAGTAGAAGGTATAACGAGAAGTATAACGATTTTTTTTCCTGTCGACTTAATTCAAACACGCCATAATTCGTACGATTCGACAAATTTGTGTATCATATATTTGGAAGCCGAAAGAATATCACTTTAAAAAATTATTTTTTATATATATAATGAAATTGACTTTATACTTCACACGCAAGAAATTATATTATTATTTGTGAATACACAAAAAGAACGGCTTGCTAAAAGTCGTTTTAAAAATTAGGTAGAAAAAAATTATTTAAAAGCTAGATACAAATTTGAAAATAATTTTGATGCACCATCAAAATAATTATTTGATACTCGAACTAACTGCTAAAATATCACTTTTTGCATTGTTCATCGTGTTAAAAGTTCCTACATAATTATTTTGATGGTCCAACAAAATTGTTTTCAAATCTGTATCTGTATCTATATAGCTAAACTTTTTAATACTTCAACAAAATCGTTCTGTGCAGATAAAAATTTCTAAGGTAAAGCGTTTTTCAAAATATAAAACTGAAATCAGTTTGATTTGTTGCATCATATGGAACTGAGAATAAAGTAAATGAATCATTAAAGAAAGAGTAAATTAATTGCCACTTTCGAAACATTTTATTAGGCAACATTAATTAATCTTATTATCGGACTTTATATTATTTATTTCATTTTCATAACAGTTGTCGCGACGACATGTTATGTATGTCACACGTTAGTGCTAAGTAAGAAATTAATTGCGGCTTGTGACACGAAGTCACGGTAAATCGCGCCGGGTAAGGTCATAGAAACAAATCGCGATCCGGACACACAGAAACATCGGTTCAATGCACCTGCCGGGATCGCGCCAGGAAAGGGCTCGACACGAGACGACTCGTGACGACATTTACGCGATTACGTCCCCGCGTGGCGTCCTCCTTTTCTCGTGGCGCGCGGTGTAGCTGGCAACACTAGTTAACGCTCACGCACTTGCATCGGCGATCGGCCACAGTGAGTGATAATCGCGGAGTAGGTCACCGGAACAGCGCCTTTAGCAATCTGCGTTCTTCGCCACCTTTGCCGTTTGCGTGCACACATTCGCGTTATACGCACATGCTCGCGCACGTCCCCAGGTGATTCTACGTATCGAGCGTTTACGTTAGACCGTAAAAAATAGGTATTAATTGTATGTGAACCTTAAAGCAATTTTCGTCTCTCCGCTTTCCAAAGACGAACTTAGAACTGAAACGATTTAACGATCTAGTATTTAATCACGGGTTCCTTAACAGACGAATAGATTTTATTGTTGCTGTACTGCATCTCGGAGCAATTGAAGAATTGCGGAATGCATGGTCTTGATAAAAAATTTCATAGTTACATTAAAAGTTACATGGCTGTAACACAGAATTAATTCGATGCTGTAGATCATTCGCGGGTAGCTTTGAAAACCGAGAAAAAAATGTCAAATTTTATTTTTGAAATATTCGTCATGGGTGCACGATAAAGTGAGCACAGCTTTACATTTTATCGCATGTAACGCGATTTTATTTTGTGCTTTAAAGCGTGTATTTTATGCTTTTTATATCTTTCATGCGTTTTTTCAATTTCTTTTTTATATTTTTTTTTTTATTTGAAGCTCTCGGTGTGGATATTTATATCAAATGTTAAAGCGTTTCTATTTCTGGCCGATCATCGTCGCTCGATTAAATCAAAAACTTGTTTGCCTTAAACACATTTTGCACCATTAGCCCGGCCTTGCACTTCATTATCGCAAATGGTGAAACTCGCGAGCATGAAGTCTCCAGACATCATTAACACGGTCCATCCGATTGCAATTAACCTTTGTCTACGGGAAGACAAATACAAGCGATTGTTAGAAAACTATAAGGAGCTGAGAGGCGAGCGTGATAAAAAAAACCGAGTCAGGAAGTCATCCGTGTGATGGGAAACTTACGCAGGAAGTACATACACGAATCGCGCATTCATGAGAAAATCTTAAAAACATCGTTTTCCGGCTGAACGTTCCAATTACATTATGTGCATAAATTAAATGGTCGCATTCCTTTATCGTTTTTCGCTTGAAATTACAAATACGTCCAAAGTATGTCCGAGAACATTGAATTCTAGCGCGACACATTGTTCCTCCCTTATTTAATTTAAAAAGAACACTTACACAAATTTGATCAATAAAAATTTACGATTGTGAAAAGTATCCCTATAAATAACTAGAACTGCCGTAATTCGTTTTTGTAAAAGGAAAAGGCGGGCAAGCTAGCTTAAACCAGTTGGCTGAATCTTATCCGTGACTCTCGCTCGTTTATTTCCCACTTAATTAATGAACGCGTGCGAGTACTGCAAATCCGCGAAGAAATGTATCGCTTTAATGACCGCAAGCAAGTTAGTGTGAACCATTAAGTAACAGATTAATACAGGTTGAAAATTGCGATCACATAAGTATCAGCTGATTAACATATCCACTCACATAACTCGTTACGTCTATGTGATAGTAATGTTGATGTGATATAACGAGCCGTACACAAGCAATTTGATAAAAAAAATTCATCCATAACGGTCATTCAATAGGTCGCTCGACAAATCTCGTTCATCTCGTGAAGGACAAATACCTTTTTTCGAGATAATATATCTCATTTTTTTTTTCAACATAAGTCTGCGATAAATTAATATTCCTCGCGTATTTAGCACCATTCAATGGATAACAGAGCACATATTATGGAATTATTTGGAATGAATTCCGATTCGAATTATTCGATTATTCCCTAGATTTCTATTAGAGCTGTTACATTTGACAACTTCGAAAGTTTGAAGCTTTGAAATAATTAACTGTCGAAGTTTATATGTATATATATAAAATGTGCTTTTGAAGTTTCGAAATTCAAAGTTAAACTTTGAACCTTCGAAAAATATATTTATACGAATAGAAAAAAAATGAAAATATATTTGTGATGAATTTGCATATTTTTTATGAAAAAATATATTTGTTATTATTAACTACATTAAATTAATAATTGTATAATTTTTATTCTTCAAAGATTGAAGCATCGAAGGTGTTTCGAAGGTTCGAACATTCGAAGCTTCCATCATTGAAGTTTTTAATGTCGGAGCTTCGAAATATACCAGTCCTAATTTCTATTGTGTTTTTAAGAGAAAACGGGTAGGAATCCATTCCAAACAGTTCCACAATACGTGTCTAGAGCAATTAAGAATGTCGGAAACGACTGACATTAATCGGAAATAATGGTGATACGGCGGAAGGGTGGAGTCATGGTGAGAGGCGCCGAATTACGTAGAAAGTTGCGAGCATATAATGATTATTGCCCTCCGTAAAGGAGTGGAAAGTCAAGCTGCTATTTTTAACATGACACAATATTTGCGAATATGAAATCGGCGATCGTACGGGCGAGTCTTCAGCAGCAACAACGTGTGCACGTTGATTCTGTTGAAACTGTCAATATATAGACAGCGGGATGTATATTCAACGCCTCAGGGATATTCCGGGATACGGGTGTGGGAAATTTTACAGAGAATATCGCGGCGGTACATGTATACTTTGTTACAACGTAAAATTTGATTGTCCCGTGGAATTGTATATTTGAAGTACAAATTCGACGATCAATAGTTCGAAAAGCCGTTTGCAAAAATCCGTAATTTTATCTGCGTCATTTTGACCGATGGGGACCCCGTAAAAAAAAGAGAGAATATTTGTGTGCAAAATGCGCGCTTATAAAACAGCGTAAAATTATATATTTAAATATCAATTTTTTCAAATCATAAGGGAGAAAGTGTATATAAAATATGCATTGCGTATCGCTGTACACATATATCCGCGTTGCTTGTTTATCACCCAGAATACCAGCAGTGCATACACACCAAAATTAATGCGGGGAAAATGTTATGTAACAGCGCGACATATAATACACACATTGTATTCTACGCCGAAAAGATCGATCATTCGAAATAATTCCGGCGCAACATGTACATATGTAATATCGAGGATATTATCAGAAAAGTATACTGAGAAAAAAATGATTGCAATATAATTTAGCTATAATCTGTAGTCATTTTTTGGGACAATTTTAATATATTTATAATTATTTTAACCATATAGTCAATATAATCAATTGTGCTATTAATAATAGTCACACACATGCATCGTTTAAAAATCTTTAGTTTTTCTGAACATATCTTTTAGTTATTATTGCCATATAAATAAATAAGTGAATTTAAGAAAATGATTTGTATTCATTATAATTGCAACTGTATTTACTGAATAAAAATGTTTATTTTATTTACCATTTATATCTTGATATTTTACTATATTAACATTTGAAATCACAATTTATAGTACAATTTTTTCATATTATATGAGAGAACTAAATATATAATTATTATTACTAACATTATAGTAGTAATAATCACATTTATTTTATATATATACTATCCAATTATAGTCACATATACCAAATACTTTTTTCTGAGTGCGACGACCGAGGATATCGAAGATACGTTAGATTAAGGCAACGAGGTCGCGTGCCACCGGTGGTGGCAGAATGGTTATACGCGGAGATGTTAGAAAATTGTAGCTTTCGACATCCATCAATCAGGAAGCAGTGAATAATCATTTTTGGATATCGTAAGACGCTGTTATCCGACGAGATTATTAGCTTCATGACGCGGTATTTCTTTCTTTAATCGGCGAGCGTGAATCGCTGATGTTGCATCGATATTATGTGTGTATCGCGTTGAAGAATCACGAAGATGAAAGAAATATATAAAAATTTTACGTTACGAAGTATTAAATTTTTGCACAGGATTTTTCATATTTGTCAAATAGAATTAAAAATAAAACCGGAGCAATATTGCTCCATCGCACAATGTCACGCATTTCTTTTTTCATCTGAAATATTTTTCGTTGTTCTTTTTAAAGAACTTTCTAATTTTAATATAAACTGGTTGATAAAAAACGATAAATTTATTGCACCAGTCTCCAATTTACAATATAATATCAAGTCGTATCTTCGAAAACGCATCGTCAAAAAATTGCTACGTAAAACGCTCGGAAATTATTTCTTTATAATTAGTCATAATTACTCTGTTTCTCGTTAATGATAACATCATTTTTGGATAATTATCTGCCTTCTTCTGTTCGGTTCACTCTATATTAAGAGAAAAGTGTTTGATATTTGTGACTATATAATTGCATGGTAAAATAATTATGATTAAGACCTCTATTTTTACTATAATGTTAGTAATAATTTCATTTATAGTTATACCAAAAGATATATAGTTGGAATAAAAAATGATTACAAATTCTAGTTAAAATATGATAATTACAATTATTTTTTTCTCTCAGTGTACACTGAAAAAAAAACTAAATTTCAATAAATATTTGTTTGAGTTCTAAGTAAATATTTACATTGTAAACATATTTATTTGATACAAAAACCATTAAATCATTTTTTATTTAGTAAATATTTGTTGTAAGTAAATGTTTACTTAGTACTATTCAAAGAACCATATATATATATATAAACATTAAGATTTAATAAATTTTTTTTCAGTGACCCACAGTCTCCATAGTAAAACCATGAATGCCGGTGAAACAGGGATGCAGCATGCGGATGCAGAAAACGGACCGACGGAATGGACACGACGAGCAACACAGCGAACGATGAACGATCGTTAATCACATCATCAATAAGTTCGTCGTGACCACCTATTAAATATGGAGGCGTAGAATCGGCCAGGGGCTCTTTGTACCGGTTAGGAGCGACATAATCGTGAATCTCTCGCGATTAGAATCGGATGCCAAGTGTGCTAAGTATCCTAGAATGTCCCTGTACGTCGCCTGCACCGGGAACACCTTCGGTATGAGTATAACGAGCCTCGGGTATTTTACCTTTTGTGCAGAGAAACTCATGGGACCGACTGCTGTATTCAAATCACGCAGTTAAGGTAGGAAACTCGCGTGCAGCAATTAACCCATTTATCGGACCTAACATGAGGTAAATATTAAGCAACGGGGGAGAGAAACAATTGCCTTGGAATATAGATCCCATGAACGGATTCGTCAACTTTCTAAAAACGAGCGTTTCGAACGTTTGACTGTAATTAGAGTCGTTTAATGTCACGTAATCACAGTGGATCGTATTTTAACAACTTGAAATCGACTTGTGTGACTCGAAGATAAAATGAAAAAAACGGAACACTTCTGTATATATTTGAACAAGTAAGTCGAATATTGAATAAGTAACATATGCGAGTTTAGAAAGACATATATGTATATAGAAATGAATAAAGATTATCATTTTAAGATAATTAGTAATTAATAAAATATTTTATTATAATTTATCGGTGATTCAATCTATGATGATTTAGAAATCGGTTTCGAAATTTGTTTAAAAATAATTTGAACTCGTTTAGAACTATTACATATACATATACTTAATTAGTGCCAGAATAAAATTCCATTTATAATTTATATGTTGTATAATAAATAAAATAATAGAAAAATTAGAATACACATAGCAAATAATAATTTTTAATATATAATAATATAATAATTATTAATTATTAATATAATAATTATATTATACATATTATAATATAAGTATATTATAATATGTATAAGTTTTAAGTAATTATGTTACATACATAATATAATATAAATAAATTCTATATTAATTATTCAATTATTTTATTAATTATAAATTTTACCTTAAAATTTGAAGCAAATTGTTGAAGATTGACTAAAGTGAGCGTCTTAAAATTATTTTACAAACGCCAGATAAAAACACAATTAATCGATATCATATATAAAGCGAGATTTTTAAATGTTCAACAAAATTTCTTGCGTAGTAAGGATTTCAAAATCATATTTTTGTAAATCGAAACTAGTATTCAATAATAAAAAATTTTTCAAGATTTCTTCTATACAGTTTGAAACATTACCTTCGTAAATATCCTTCGCATTCGCACAACATAAACGCTATGATTTCGAAACACCGTCGTCATCGCAAACGCAGCATACCTCGTTTAAATTCATTGAGTATAAATAGCAGTTAACACGCTCAAATAACCCTTCCATTATATAAATCTTACGATCTATATATCACGCAAGGCATACGAAACGACGCTGCACTAATGACGTTGACAGCACGAACGCAACAAATGATTGAAGGGAACGTCACAAGCACGAAGAAAGAGATCCAGTCGTTCAATAGCGAACGAGATACAAAAGCAACGCCCAATCGCGTCACGTATATCAAAGCAAGTAACCGAATGGCGCGACCAATCGCTCGGTTTCGTCCGCGCCTCGCGGCGAACTTCAGCCTGCGCCGCGTCTAATAAACCGCCACGTTCATGGAGAAGGTAGAGGCGCGAGGTCAGCGGTGACGGCTCGATTCAAATCGGCCGCCCGCGCGATGCGGCCAATCGCCGCGCGGCGCCGCGGTGGTTTGCGTCGCGCGTCCGCCAATCGTCCGTGATGTTGTACGCGAGGTTCGTCGCGACATCGCGCCGCGTCATCGAAATACGGTCGTTCGCGCTCCCTGGACCGCATGGAGGGTCCAGACGCACGGTGGGCGATCGCGCTCTCAACCGCGGTCAGGTATCGCGTGAGGACCTGCGCGAGAATTACCTGAGAATGCTCGAAAAGTGCAAGTGTGAGTAAACATACTTGTGGCTGTGGCTATGCTGGGCCATACCAGTGTCGCGTCGATCGCGCGTCATTTGCGTGCTTGTGTCCTTCGCGTGCGTATGTGAATGTATTCGTGCGTTTCGTCACGCGCGAAGGGTGCTGCGCATGCGCTCGGCGCGTTCGATATATCGATAGGGCACGTGCGCGCGCGCGACCTTGACATGGCGCGCATGCCGAGCGAATTATTGGCACGCGGATCGATCGTCCTCCCTGCGAGAGTGACGACGTACCGTTACGTGTCTTCGCTGCGGCGAAGCCGCGACGGGATCTGATTGACTCTCTCGAGCACAAAGTTCTAATAAGAGACGCATGCGATTACGTGTGAAACGACATACGGCGAAATCGTCACCGAATGGCTGGTCGCCAAACCGTCACTCGAATACACGTGTCCGAGAACACTTGAATTAGCGACATTAGCACAATTATATAGCTTTTGCCTGTTGTTTACGATGCATTCTTGAAGAATATTGTTCGTCAACTACATTTTCACTGTTCTTTTTAGCAGGAAATTGTTAGAAGATAAAAATTCATAATACTGTACCTAAAAATTCAAAAAGAAAAAAATGGCTTATTCTATTAATATTTTAACTTAATGCGATCTGAAATGCAGATTGTTCCAATTAAAAACATGTAAGGTCCTGTATACAATGGAAAATATTAGAACAAAAATGATTTATTAGATGAATGTAACAAAAAAAATGTGGAAATAAATATATATTCATTTTATTTGTATCTATTGTGTGTTATTTCTATATAAATATATATTTATATAGAAATAACACACAATAGATACAAATAAAAAAGATATAAAACAATCTATGGTTGCGTTCCGATATTCGCTGCGCACTGAAAATTTATGAGTGAGCTCCGAGTTACGTATGAAGCGCATGATGTATCATTTTATCCTTCTTTATTATTTAGTGAACAACAAGAACAAACGATGCATCATATTTGCGCTTTATGCGCAACTCGGAACGCACCCTACGTTATATGTTACATGCGCTATAGATTTTCAATACTGGCAGAATATCGGAATTCGCAGCCTTATAATATATCCCTAATAGCACACTTTATTCGAGGGATATTCTTAGGACATAGGGATATCCTCTGAATGTTCTTTGGAACGTCCCTTGGAGATGCTATTAGGGATGTAATCAGAATATGTCTTATATCTTATTCGTATCCATTGTGTACTTTACGTCCATATTCATTTCCTAATTTTTTCATTTCTAATATTCAATATTTATTTCTGTTTCTAATATTTCTTTCACTGTAGGGTCTAAAAAAATCCCCATATATATATTTCATTTATGAATAAAAGAGATAGATAACATAAAATATGATCTAGGAAAAACGCTATTTATTTTACTTGTTTTGTTAATAAGAGGTTGGTTCATCGTTTGCTCTTAATACACATTCTATCGTTGTTGAAATAGTCATTCAATAAGTATTCTATCTTGAATAGATCTAATATTTTACTATCGCTTTAATAGAATATCTTTCAATTGCTTATATAAATGATATTTGAGGAGAAAATTTTCTTCTCATTTTTTATTTCCTAAAATAACTCTTTATTCTCCAAAATTTCATCGTCTTTCCTGATCAATGCCTGATTTAAATATCAATTAACATATCGTTACACATTTTGTAATATTTGTGATTTTGAAGCGCAGAATGAGAAACAACAGTTTTCCAAGAGACGTCCTTATTACGTCTTTAGGACGTCTTTAGAATGCCTTTAGGTCTCTTTTGAGAACTGTGTTGTGCAAGGGATTTTCTCCTTCAATATCTTTTAAGCAATTAGAAGACTTCTGCTAGAAGAATGGTATAATATAAAAGGAATGGTTGCACTGCAGCAGTTGCTACCCTATTCAACTCTATTTTAACAAGGATAGAATCTATAGATTTAAAGACAAATAATGGTTCAACTTTTTATTAATAAAACAAGTAGATAAATACTTCTCAGACGTTCACGTTATTTTGTTAATTTATTCTCCATACATATACATGTAAATAAATACAAGCGGTGCATATCTTATCGCTTGTAATTACAGAAATTAGCGAATGTATATTATTTATAAATTTGCGGAGCTTCGATAAATTAAAGAAACGGGAGGCATGCCAGGAGAAAAAAAAACGGACCGATGCACATTCACATAAATTTGTCGCGGGTGCGAAGAACACAGTAAAACGTAGCCTCACGAAATTTCAATATTAAATTCCCGTGTATCTCCGGCCGCGTTGACAAACTTACGAGCCGTAGCCTGTATTTATCGTCGCAATTGGACGGCCCGTGAGATAACGACGTGCCGAAGCCGCATCGAGCAAGTTATTTGAGCGAGCGAGTGAACAGGAAAAGTACATAAATTATTGATGAGGATATCCGCCGCGTCTCTCGACTCGCCCAACATTCCCGCTCGTCCGTCTTGATTAATTACTCCGCTGACGAAAAGCAGCGTAAGGAGGGCGGCCAAAGAGCGGATTAGATTTTAGATCGCGGAGATCGGTCTCTCACGGCACAGACGAGAGGAGGCGACGAATGTGCCGGGCAGAAAAATCTAGGACAGTGAAAATCGGCCTGTATCGCGCGCATCTATAGAACGAAACGGGAGCACCGACGCACAAATTGATCGCCAGTTAGGTCTGGAGGAGTAATAACTGTAGTTCATTCCAATCGAGGACTCGAGCTCGCGCGAAATTAAGATCGGATGCGAGCGATACCGATCCATTTCCAATTCTCGGAGAGGCACAAAGCCGCATCCTTCATCGCGCCGTTCGACTCTTATCACGTTAGACAGGGCTGAGCATGTATTTGAAATACTTTTCTTTGATAAACAAAAGTTAAGAGAGTTGTAAGACAACTGTATTTTATATTTTGTATTTCAGTGGAGTATATGCAAATTCTGTATTTTGTATTTCAAGGAATCATATGAAAGTATTTTATATTATAAATATTAGATTGACAATTAATCTTGCTATTTGAATTACAAAATACAAAAAACTTTTAATCTTTCGATTTTAAATACAAAATATTTTCATGTGCTCTGAAATATAAAATACAAAATATACTTGTATTGCAAATACTGTGTTTTAAATAAAAATATTTTAAATACATGTCCAGTCCTTAGATGTTTGATTAGATGCTGTGCATCTTTTTCTTTTCTTCCCGAATTAATTTTCAATGTCGTAATTTTATAGCGAAGAAATTGCCGCAAGATGTGAATCCCAAAGGCGTGTTTGCCTGCAACGAGCTTGACTTGAAAGAGGTCCAAGTCTATGGATTCGATTACGATTACACGCTGGCGTGTTACAAGCCATCTATGGACTACTTGCTTTACAGTCTGGGTCGCGATATGCTTATTAAAAAATTTAAGGTCTCTATTTTGTGATAAATTTGCTGATTAATCAAATCAATATGATATGATATGTATTATATATGCAATTCTTTCGCTTCTTTGGATAAAATCTAGAATCAACTTTTTGTAATAATGCAAAAAAATATAATTAAAATGTCTTTGGTCAAATATGTTTAATGATTAATAAAAGAAACGTATGTTGTATGTATTGCAAACCTTTTTCGTTTTCGAGAAAAACATTATTTAATTGTCAAAAATAGTTTGTGCTTTATTGAAAACTTTAGTAAAAGCTTTAGTTTCTGCTGAAAGAGAAAACAATTAAATGTGTAGAAGAATACATAAAGCTTGTCTTTTCATCTTAAAGGACAGCTCCTCAAAATTTCTCCCGAAATCAAAGGACAATTACAACTGATTAGAATTTCATCTTGAAGTTCACTCAAACTAGCTTAATTATTCCAGTATCCAGAGGGAATTGCCAATCTAGAGTACAGAGAAAATTTCGTTCGACAGCTTCTTGCAAATTCAATTGGGGGCCGTTTATCGTGGTTTGCATCCCGTACCCGATGAAGAGGTTCTTCGAATCTACAAGAACAGGATAATACCGATAGCTTATGTGGAGGCACCTCATAAACACTCTTACGTGAGTTCATTATCGAATAACGACGACAAAATGGGAGAATTAATGAATTATGCGTGGCACTTGAAAGCTTAATGCACACACATGTTTCTTCTTTTTAATAAGAAAACGAGCACTGCATGATTTGCTTAAAGCCAGTAAATTCAAGATATGAGAAGTACTTCACAATTTTTGAATATCGACAATATGATTTGTTGCATAACTGAACAACTATGCTTAATTATTTTTAATCATTTTTCTAAACACTAAAACATTTCTCGTCTTCTCTCTTTTTTATACCGTGGCAAAAAGAAGCAGCGACATTTTTCGTGATTTGTACGTTTTCATTTGTAAAGAGAAATCTTAATGTATTAAATGTCTCTCGTTCTCTGTTTTTGCATGTATCAACATGTGTGTTTTTGAACGATGAATTGCTTCAATCACGATATAGAAGGCAAGTATAATATATATTTATATTCGCGAAATATGTACATATATGTATTTTTTTTAGAATATTCTAAATTCTAACATTTATTTGTTTAGGATGCTGTACATCGCTCGAAAATGGTTCAATTAGCCGATTTGTTTTCGGTACCAGAAATATGTCTATTGTGTAACGTCACGGAGTATTTTCTACAGAATCACATTGATTATCATCCAGAGATACTTTTTAGAGACGTTAAGGTGAGCAATCAAAGTATAATCTTGCTAATTGCTATTGTAATGAATCTTATACGATATTTATAGAACTCTGTGCAAAGTTGCCATCCTGTAATGCATCAACTAGTAGTGGAAAATGTATCTGAATACCTAGAACAGAATAAAGATTTAAGGAGATTTTTCGATCGACTTCGAAATGCCGGCAAAAAGACGTTTCTGGTTACAAACAGTCCTTTTCATTTCGTGTATGTTTCTCAAGTATTGGCAATCTTAATTTAAACGAAATTTATTATGCATATAATAATTATTATACAATGGTTGACGTGACTTTTGCAGTAACAATGGAATGCAATTTCTGGTTGGCGAAAATTGGAAGAATTATTTCGACGTAGTAATCGTTCAAGCGAGAAAACCAAAATTTTTCACTGAAGAAACGCGCCCCTTGAGAATCTACGACGAAGTTAAACAGACGCAACTATGGGATAGAGTCACTAAACTCAACAAGGGTATCATATATCTCGAGGTAATTGTCTATTTTAATATTTAAAAAAATTATATATTTGTGATTATAATATGCTAAGTAATACTATATTTATTAACCGCGAAATACACTTAGGGAACAGTTAAACAGTTGCAAGATATGACCGAATGGCGAGGACATCAAGTATTGTACTTTGGTGATCATCCATACAGCGATCTGGCAGACGTAACTTTAGAACATGGCTGGCGAACAGGCGCAATAATAAAAGAATTGACGGTAATACACAATTTTTATTAATCTTTTTTGTATGAAACTAATTTGTTTTTAAAAGAATATTGATACACTGAATTTAATATAGATATGACCGTATGACATACAATACATAAATTGCATTACAGCACGAAATCGAAACCTTGAATGATCCGAAGTTCAAAGAAAACGCGAACTGGCTCCAGATGTTAACTGGTTTAATTGAAGAACATCAGGATTATGAAGGACCTGAAGTGCAAAATGAACTGGACGAATGGATGAGGGAACGGGATCAATTAAGAAACGAGATTAAATCTGTCTTCAACGAACAATTCGGCTCGGTGTTCAGAACATATCATAATCCGACTTATTTCTCTAGAAGACTGTTTAGATTCGCCGATATCTATATGAGCTCGATCACAAACCTATTAGAATACTCCACAAGTCATACGTTTTATCCTAGGAGAGGTGTAATGCCTCACGAATATACTAGTTATTTCGTATAAAATGTCTATGTTTTTAGAAATATTTATTGTTCTTATGTAAACGCTTTTAGGGCGTACAACCAAAATATTTTACAGAGAATAGTATTTTCGATGAGAAAAGTCCAATGTATTCAATGTCATAATATAAAGCCTTCATAATGTCAAGCCAACAGAAAATTACCAGTTCTGTTCACAATACTTCCGCCTTATTATTAGGTATGCATGCATAATTTACGTGTATATGCAATGTGTAATCTATATCGATCACCATTAATGCGCTTTTACAGCCGCGTAGTTACAGATAATCTGCATCGAAATGTAATGTATGTAAACGTGATAAAACGGACGGGCATAGAGATCACGAAGGCTGTTACGTTATTATTATTACCATGACAATAGCTGTATTATGTAAAATGAAGTTGTAAGGAGTAAATGTACAGAATAGGAAAAGTCGAGCGATTATACACAAAGTATTATTGAACTACGAAACTCATTGGATATTTTAAGATTTAATAATTAGAGTTTATTTTTCGTAAATGATATAAAGAAAAGAGATAATGTGCTTTTGTGTGTGTGCGTAATTAGAACGAGATATAACTTTTGAACAGTATATTAAAATTAAAATCATGTTGATACTCAATTATTTTTGTGCAAAGAGATTGTATATTTATCATTAGTGTATTATGAATTTAAAATTTAACTTGTAATATATATTTATGAATATGCTGTATATTTATATGAACAAGTGTATTACACGTATGCAATTCGATTTTTAACCAAAATTTATAAATTAAAACTCGTAATTTAATTGGTATATTATTAGATTTCTACTAAGTTCCTTATCATAATTTTATTCCTTCTACAAGAAAGTATGCATTAAAAATTAAACATTTATTTGGTTAAAGTTTAAACACGTCTATGCAAAATGAAAATTTATATTTATAAATTTAACTCTACTTTGTATAGAATGGCTTGATACAATCAAAGATTTCCAGCATATTCAAAAATATAGTCGTTGAGATAACTGTGTGTTCAAAAATATTTAAATATTTATATGAAAAATGCTAAAGTACATTTATTTACTGTAGGTAAACTGTATGTAGAAATGTATTATTGTTGTTAAATATATCTTTATTTTCAATACAAATGATGAGATTCTACGTAAACATCAGGAAAAAAAATATCTTTTCATCTCTATTACGAACATGTTTATTGATTCTGTTTTGTTTCTGGATTGCCTATACACTTTCAAATTTTCACGAACATGACACATCAAAAAAATTAGCAATATGACTTGGGAAGAAATTAAACCAAAGATCTCAGTGCCAATATTTTGTATACTCACACTCTGCACATTTCTAGCAGATATTCTAATTGACGAGAAAAAATAAGGAATATAAAGTAACAATAATAAGGTTTGTATAAATACGGTTGAATTTCTGACAGCAATTATTTTTGATATAAATAAAACGTATATCTTGATTCCATACTATCATAATTTTCAAGAAAAATGATTATTCAATTATAGTTTATATATTCATTTATATAATTCTAAACAGATATAAGTAATATCAACATATTTTAATATTTTCTACAGAAAGATAGTTATATTAATTAATTCTCTTTCCAAATTTTTATTTATCTTCGTGTTTTATATATATATATAATGGTATAATATTATGTACGTTTGCCATTTTAGCACATCCTAATATGATGGTAAATGAACAGAAAACAATCCGAGATGAACAAACATTTCAAAAAGAAATCGTTCTGAATAGATTATCATCGATAACTCTTCAACAAGCTCATAGAAACGTAATCCATGTCGAGTCAACAAACAAACATACCATCGAGAAAACGCTGAAAGAGACCACTGACATGTTCATCCAAAATTTAAACAAAATCTGTAAGACAGATGTTAAGGATAAAAAAGTAAGTAACATTATCGTGATACATGAATAATTTGTTAAAATTAATTTAAATTATATGTGTGTATATATATATATTTATATATTACGAGAAACATTTTAAGAATTGGAGTATACATTTTATATATTTTAAAATACGTGGTATATAAAAGTATAAATAAAATTCTATCAAAAAATCTGACACATTTGGATGATATACAATTTGTACACAAAATCTGAACTTGATATTTATTATTTTTCAGTTATTAGATCTCATCGAGCCTGAAACGCCTTTGAAACTTTCGTCGCCTAAAAACACGTCGTCGAAAATATCAAAAGACGAGATGCAGAATGCGGAAATGAAAGTTCCACCATTCACGCCGCTAGAAGCAGCCGCTATATCCTCCGTCCTCGAGAAGTGTTTAGATCAGCTTGCCATAATCGGATTCATGATACCAGCCAACGTCGATCCACGCTGGGATGACTCGTTCAAGACAATCGACGAGACCTACGGGGTGCCTGATGAACCTAGAATTATCTTCAGAGAAGACATGGGCCTGTTACCAATTGTACCCACGGAGGCTGAAAAATTGCAGAGGGAAAGGTGCGCAAAAATACACCCTCACATGTATTTTATAATACACCTATGCAAAAGTATACTCTACATTCTATTGCTTTGATATGACTTACAGATATATAAAATTCATTTTAAAAACATCACATGATCCCAGAAAGTAATACATTATTTCAAGATGCTTTTATAAGGACTTTGTATATGTTTAAATCTTTCGCGAAAATATTTTGATACGTTACTGTCCTAGTAATCCTACTTTAGAAACAAGAATCTTTGAAGAGAAAGATGCTCTTTGGACAATCGCGCTAATTTGCATTCGCTTCTCCAATAAATCTGCATTTAGGAACTACGTATGTGAAGTCTTAAAAAAAGTCCTTCACGAAATAAAGAATCATAGAACATTCGACAGTCTGCAAAAAGAGGTTGATAATATAGCGAAGAAACTTGAAGGCGAACGTAATCTTGAAGAAAGCGCCCAGATGTGGCTCAGCCAAGCTAAACAACTTCGAGAGCAACTGGAATCCGATAAAAAAGCGAACGAGGAAGACAGGAAAAGGACGATAAAACTTGCGCAGGAAAGCGACGCGCGAGTCGATCACGCGATATTCATAAATAGTGGAAAATTGGGTAATAAATAATCCATATATATGCGTTTCATAGTATTCTGATTGAGTACATTGCATTCAGGCTATGCGGAAAAATGGGCGAAAGCTAGATTGGAGCAGCAGGAACTCAAACTGAATCTACAAAACAGAGATATGCTGAACAAGCTGAGTGAATATTTAAAGGAGTACAATGCCGAGCAGGCTATTTCGACTGAAATATGTACTTACTTAGAAGCAGACATCAAAGAGAAAGAAGAGCAGATAGATATGTGGACAAAGAAATATAATGAGGAGATTGTGAAACGGCAGCAGGAAATCGATGAATTAGAGGTATATTCAAAAATTAATAAGGAATAGTTGAATAAATAAAACTAAATAACATAATCCGTACAGTATACATATATATTATATATATTTAACTAAAGATAAACATATTAACAAATAAAAGATAACAAACTTAACATACAAAAAATAAAAAGAAAAAAGAAAATCAATTGTTTAATATAATGATACTGATAAGCTTGAGTTTAATAATGAGTATCTTGATCCGCTGATAGAAACTAATAGAAGAACAAAAATTAGAAATAGAAGAAATGCCCGCTTTAATGGACAAACGGCAGAAATTTATCGACGAAAGCACCGTCGAGGAAAATAGATTAAAAGAAGAAGAGAAACTAAATAAAGCCGCAACTGTTATCCAATCGACATGGAGAGGTCACATGGTAAGGCAACAATTAGGAAAATACAAAGGTCTGTGGAAACGATTGCGGAAGATCCCGCCAAAAAAGAAAAGCCTGATGAAAAAAAGAGACAAAAAATATATCTAAGAAAAAAAGGACTTCAGTGTGTCTGAACAAACGACAGAGAGTTTGACATTTTATTACTAAAAAGAGTTTTACCGCTTTCTTTACATACTAATAATTAGAGATGCACCGGATCGTAAAATTACCTGATATTACCTGATATCGGACAAAATGTAACATCGGATATCCGAACGGATTCCGGGAAAATATCTTAAAAAAAAAAGCTTATAGAGAAAACATTGTAATTTTGCAACAATGTATAAGATATTATAGCATTATGAATATGCATACTTATTTTTAGAACATTTGTATAATAAAAAATCAACAATTTAATGATATCAAAATTCAACCTGATATATTCCCGGATACTAATGATATCCGACTATCCGGTCGGATAGTAAATAGTGCCGAATAATACCGGATACTTTCCGGTGCATCGCTACTAATAATGCCTTCGAAGTATCTGTATAAATTATTCAAATATATTTTTAAACAAATATCAGAAATACAGTATTTACATGAAGGTTTGACTCACACACATGCAAACATGACAAGCGCACAGCATTGTTCTACGCATCATTTGAACATTACCGAGTACGAATTCCGCGTAAGTAGTATAATGATATAAATATACCGGCTCAGTATCGTACTCGATAAAGGCATAACGTCTCTCGGGCTTATTCTCGATCTAATTATCGCACATTCTCAAGCTAAAAATGACAGCCGCTGAAGCAATCAGTGGCAGTGTGATGATCACTGTACATTCCCTACGTATTGTAACACGTGGGGAATAATCACGATTTTACCAGTAGTGTACAGGTTGGTATAATGCGATGATAATAAAATTACACGCGACGTTCATATGTGAATCGAAATAGGATTATACTCATCGCTCAATCTGCATGTACTAGAGAGTACTGTATTTATAAGTTTTTGCAATAGACGAACTAGTGCGAGCGATTAAATCTACCTTCGCGTCTTATCAGATACGTGCCGAGACAGTTTGCATTGCCCAACTTCGCGAGATGGCCACTGATCTGTTACGACACAATTCGCACACATAGGATCTCCCGAGTCCATTTAACGGGTTAAATACGTGCGATCTCCAACGACGAGGTAGCGAAATAAAATTCGGGCTAGAGCGAAGTGAAGATATCGTCGCGGACGAAGCGACGGGTGTGCGCATACATGCGCGCGTTAGAATTTGAGAATGGTAATTTTTCTATCATGACGAGATGACGGCGTGTTTAATTGAAGTGGAATTTAAACTGGAAGGGAGAACCGTGGAAGTGATGGAACTCCTGGAAGGGATTGAAACCCTGCTGGTGCCGGCCCGATTCCGGATCCAGAGGATCCTCGCCCTGATCGAATTTCGCCCTCTTCTCGTCGTCCGTAAGAACTTCCTTAGCAGCGGCGATGTCGATGAACTTCTTTTGCGCGCGTTTCTTTTCATCGCCCTCTTGGAAATTATCAGGGTGCCACTTTTGTGCTGCTTTCCGATAAGCCTTGATAATATCCCGTTTATTCGCCGTTCTTGGAACGCCTAAAATCTTATAATAATCTCGCGACTCTGATAACTTTTGCCGTTGTTGCGCTTTTTGCAGTCCCTGTTTGGCTCTTTGGAAGTTCGAATCTATCTCTAATGCTTCCTTGAAATCCCTGATGGCTGTTAAAGAGAAAAAATATTCGTTTATTACATTACAATTATAAAGTAGGAAATATATATACTACAAAATATGGCACTAACAAAATATATAACATTAAAATAATAATCAAAATTAAAAAAAGATGGGAGTTGGCACGATTCTGTAACAAGAGATGTAAGTAAGTTCATGTAATTTCTGTAAAAAGTGCGCAGCTGTTCTGTAACAAGAATACTTTAACAATTTATTTACGGCCTATATAAAATTTAAAATCGTACAGCATTACATAAACTGCATATTTCGGTACAAATATGAACCTTCTTTAACGAGTAAAAAACGAATAGAGAACTCAAATCCGTATCTTTCTCACACATATTTTTGTGTGAATTTGAATTTTTTCTAACTTTTATTCGTTTTTTATCCGATAAAGATAGTTCAAATTTGAACTGAAATCTAGTCTATGTAACGTTGAGAAACTTTAAATTTTGTGTAGGTCGTAAATGAATTATTAAAGTATTCTTGCTATAGAATTGCGTATTTCTTACCACACCGATTCCCAGCGGCCCTTTTAAAATTTGATTATTATTTTGAACTATCGGGAGTCTGGATTATTTTTTGTACTAAACACATAAAATTAAATTACCATCGTCGAACATTTCCGCGGCAAGATACGCTTCTGCACTGTCGCACAATACACTCGGTTCTCTCCTGATATTTAACGCCTTTTGGCAATTACTAATCGCCTGAGTTGCCTCAGAATTTTCTGAGTAACATTTGCAGAGATAATGATAAGCCATGAATTGCACTTTCGGCTCGTTTGGCTCTTGCGTTAATACGCGATGAGCCGTATCAATACACGCGTCATAATCCTTTTCCTCCAGCGCTGTCTCCACATCTTGTAACAACTTCTTTATCTTTCTAATCTTCTTATAAAAGGGGAAACATTGCTTATGATCGGGATCAAGCTTTAAACATTCTCGAATCTCCCTAAATATTTATGATAAATTAGTTGTGCGACTTAATAAAAATATCGATTATTCTAATGATTAATTACTCACTTTAATGCCTCATCAACGTCTCCGAGACGATAGAGCAACGTCGAGAGCTTGAAGAAACCCTCCGTATTATCAGATAATAATTTTGTAGTTGAACGTATGTCCGATACGGCGCTCATAAAATCCCCAAGGGCAACATGACTCTCTGCCCTGCGTTCTCTAAGATAAGAGGACCATGGACATATCTCGATGAGTCGAGTAATTTGCTGTACAGCTGCTACGTGATCGCCGTTATACACAAATATATCGACTAATTTCATATCTTCTCTAGCTGGATATAACCTATCTAAGGCATTCAAGGCATCCCTATTATTTGGTTCTAATGCTAGCTGGAATAAAAAGAGAAGCGACATGAGACAAATATATTAAACATGTAAAAATACAACAGACAATACAACAGACGTTTGCCAGCAAGACACAGTTGACAATGTAATACAGAAATCATTAAATCCTACTTGCCAGTGTTAGAAGCATTCTACAATAAGCCATTAGTCATAAATCAGAAGTTAGAAGCTGGAAATTGACCAATCAATCATCAATTTTTAGCTTCTGACTTCTGATTTATGACTAATGGCTTATTGTAGAAGGCCTATTAAGCAAGGATGAAATGATTCATTGTAGAGATTCTATAGACCTGTTCTTTTTAGCTGAACTTTTATACCAGTTCAGCTTTCTTCCTTTTCTCTTCAGAAGGAAAGAAGAAAGATGAACTGAAAAAATTCAGCCAAAAAAACAGGCCTTATATCAGAGTCTAATCATGAAATGATAAACTTTTGATTGGTCTGTCGTTTTTGTCAACTTCAATAAGTTAGAATAAATAAGATAATACAAGTTAGAATGAGATAGCATATATAAGACACATATATATCTTTCTTTCTCACTCTTGTTTTGACAAAATTACTTGTGGCCAAACTCTGTTACAGGGTTATAAGATAATTCACCATATTACACTGTATCATCTGTGTCTGGTTGAGAAACGACCAATATAAACACAAAGGATGACGTACCACGTCGTGAAAGTCGTTTTCAGCCTCATCAAAATGAGCTTGTTTGAGTAAAATGTTACCACGTTGCAGTCTCGCTGGCGTAAAATCCGCCTTCAGCTCTAGAACCTTGTCGAGGTCGAGGAGGGCAAACTTGGCTTTGCCCAACGCTAAATAAACTGTACCTCTCTTGTAATACGTCAAGTAATTGCTCGGGTCCCCTTCTAAAAGAAATTGAGCCTTGAATTCTAGATGATTGTTCTCCGGCGTAAAATCAGCTGTTAGCAAGAGAATCTCGCGAAAAATTTAAAGACCGGGTGCGAATTCGCGATTCAACCTACCAACTGCTGCGTGGTAGTGTGACAACGCATCCTGTAGCTGGCCCTTCACCAGGAATTCTCTACCGTACTCCAAATGCTTAGCAATCTCCGCTTGCGAGACACTTCCGACCACTAAAAAAAGAAACAGGTGTTATCAGTCGTTCGTGTGGATAAACGGGCTCGTTTACGCAAGAGTGAAAGAGAAGGTTAGGGATGCACGTACCGTCGAGGGTTAGATCCAGCAGTGCCACTATCAGGAGACCGTACATGACTGAGGGGAGAAAAAAATCGGTTCCACTGCGTACGACGTGTTATGCTGTAAATAAGGAGACTAAACGTACTCGGCACCGCCAGATCGACTCCTAACCAACCGATAACACAAAACTGTCCAGCCACGCCGCCATTGCGATCGTGGTCATATGCGATTGGCCACGAGTCGTGTCAGTCGTGTCTCTCCCACCGGCGTGGCTCAAGCTGCTCAAGCACGATAAATACCGCACTGCGCGGGAAAAACGAATGTCAGAGATGTCAAATGTGTTAGGCCGGAATCAGACTACACATTGAAGATTGAGGTTGAAGATTGAAGATTAAAATTTGACCAGTGAGGACAAAGGAATTTTAGCTCCTATTGTTTTGATTGGTCAAATTTCAATCTTTCAATCTTCAATCTCAATATTCAATGCGTTGTCTGATTCCGGCCTTAGAGGACCCACGCAAATGAGATCGCTTCTAACAAGTTAATCGTCAATCGACTTATTAAATAATGCATAGAGAAAATATATACAAAGAGGAATTATAGAACTGCCCAGTAAACGAGAATGAATTGAAATGGATTGATATTTTCAAAAATACGGGTTCAGGAATGATAAAATGAATGCTTTTCGATCCTGAATGCATTTTTATTCATTTATAGGAATTGCATGGAGCATATCTCTATGCCTTTCAATTTACAAATAATATCAGCTTTTTCTGTGCATTGCGAATATTGTTCAATTCAAAATTTTGAATAGGAAATGCAGTTTTTCAACCCAATTGCATCCAATTTAATCCAACTAAATCCAAAAATATTTTTCATTATTTAAAATACGCATTCGGATAGACAAAATTTCAATTCATTTTAATCTATTCTCGTTTACTGGGAGCTTAAAGCAAAGTTTCTAACTATACATATACCCAGTAAACAAGAATAGATTAAAATGAATTGAAATTTTATCCGAATGTGTATTTTAAATAACGAAAAATGTTTTTGGATTCAGTTTGATTCAATTTGATTCAACTGGATTAAAAAACTGCATTTCCTATTCAGAATTTTGAATCGGAAAGTTTTAACACAGACAGAACTGATATTATTTTTAGAGTGAAAGGCATAGAAATGTGCTTCATTCCACATAAATAAATAAAAATGCATTCAGACTGAAAAGGATTTATTTTAACGTTCGCAAATACGTATTTTTGAAAATTCGAATCTATTTTGATCTATTTCAATCCGTTCTCATTTACTGAGTATAATTCATTGTTGCCAATTTTCCTCTCCTAAAGAAAATATCTGCTTAAAAATGAATGAAGAAGATTCTAATTATATTAATCAGAATCCCAGTTATCTCAATTAGAATTTTGTAGATTTAATCAGAAAATTCCTATTTATCCATTTTAAACCAAAATTTCAATTAAACCAAAACATTTTTCTCATTGCATATGTCAAATAAAAAATTAATGTTTTGATTGGTCAATCAAACGCTTCAAAGCATTTGTAATGAAACTTTGACAGCAGCCCAGTCCTTTTCCAGAGAACGGTTGATTAATAATATCAAATTAACAAAATTGCACGAATATTACTTGATTATGTTATCAAAACGTGGTAGATTATTTTAAGTAAAACACATCTGGCACGCGTTTTAAAAAGATGGACGTTTAAAGATAAGCTATCCAGACAATCACTATACATATTTCAGTATCATAAAAATTACTTTTAAAAAATAAAAAATTCTAATTAATTAAAGATTCTAATCAATACAAATTCTTGTTAAGGAATAATCACTTAGATTCGTAATTACAAGAAAGTTTTTCAGCATCCGACAAAGAGGGTTGCCGCACAAGGAGACAGTAAAGGATTTAATCGCTTTCAGTAGGGATTTTCGGAGCACTTAGATAAAAGCGACGAAAGAGAAAGTCTTAATCCTTTTATAATTTTTATTATATTCATTTTTGTAGAAGTCTCCTGTCACTCTCTCTTCCTTCTCTTCGCATAATACTATAAATAAACGGAAAATTCACCGAATGAAAGAACACCGAATTAATATGTGATCGTCCCGTATGAGGTATTTTTTTTTTGTAACAATATTGACACTCTACATCAATTCTTCACGAGCATACGTTGTATGCCTACGCACGCAATAAGAGCGTCTAGAACGCTAAGAAATTTGGGGAAAGGAGGAATCGAAGAAATGAAGGAAGAAAAAGAAAAGAGAAACGCGCACAAGGAGATTTATTGCTAATGAAGAATAAATATACGACGCATGCTGATGAACCCTTTCCTTCTTCCTCTTTGATCAATTTCTCCTCTCCCCTTTCCGCTTTAGAAACACTCTCCTTCTTTTTTCTTTTTTATCAATTTATCCAATGCACATATATATGTATGTGCTTATATATATGTATATATATATATATATACATATGTACGGCCGTATAACGATTCATCGGAACATTCGCTTTTTTTTAAATCTTTATTCGCATATTCGGTTTCGCCTCTACATTAGCGCGTGTAAATGTGCAAATTATTAAATAAGAGACCGACAGAATGGTACGTTCACCGTTCCGTTAAAGACACTCCTCCCGCTCGAACATGCGAGTGAAGTGAATAGCAGTATCATTACGGTTACAAGTTAAATAACGCACGAGGAGCGTACGCATGTCGTCAACCCCTCTTGCCGGGTCGCAACCCCTTCGCCGCACGCAGGCGAATTTTTCTGTCGTTTTTTCCTCCGGTTACACGCGCACGACATACGTCCTCGTACCAAATCGAAAAATCGCTCGGAACAAGTTAGAAGACATTTCTTTTGCCATCCCACCTCGCTGGCGCTCCTCCGAGGAGGAACGGCCGCTGCTTTTTTCCTCTCCCCCCCATGAAAATTTGTTGGTGCTTTCTAGCAAACGATACGGTGTAACACAATGATCATTTCATCTTCACTGAAAGAAAAGTATATCGTATTTGCGATTATAATTT
The DNA here is from genome assembly GCF_001594055.1 of Mycetomoellerius zeteki. NCBI lineage: Eukaryota > Metazoa > Arthropoda > Insecta > Hymenoptera > Formicidae > Mycetomoellerius > Mycetomoellerius zeteki. The sequence goes on along the minus strand of NW_017257076.1, from coordinate 172,212 downwards.
GCATGATAAAATAATTATGGTTAGGAGCGTCATTTTTATAGTTATTATTGCTGTATTAGTAAGAATAACCTTATATGTATAGTTATAACATTTTATAATAAAATTTACTATATGATTTATGTGTAAGATAACCATATAATTAGTTGAATGAATATATATTATGGTCGTTATGATCATAATTCAGTGTTCAGGTTGCTATAATTTATATGGTCAAGACAATTATAAATTTATGGTTGTACCAAAAAATGACTATAAATTATAGTTAAATATTACGGTTATTCCAACCATTTTTTTCTGTCAGTGTTATTTAACATTGGCAAACAAGGATTCACTGTGTTTCACTGTGTCATTTGTGTCTCTTGCTGGAAAGCACCCTGTAATGAGTTTTCTGCAATAAGCCATTACTTAAACTTCAAGTCTTAAGCCGTAAGAAATTAACCAAGTCAATTATTCTTCTCACATTTGACTAATGGGCTTTCTTCTACAATAAGCCATTACCTAAACTTAAAATCTTAAACCGTGAGAAACCGATCATAATCGATTATTCTTCTCACATTCGACTATGATTGGTCGATTTCTTATGGCTTAAGATTTAAAACTTAGGTGATATATAATGGCTTATTGTAGTCAAATTTTATATTTAAGTCTTAAGTAGTCTTAAGATGTCACGAACCAATCAGAGGGGCCATGTTAGTGTTTTAAGACATTACTTAAGACGATCTTAAAATAAGAACCGACTATGAATATCGGCCTATTATGACTTAAAGCTTAAGTAACGATTATTGTAGAATGCGGGTAACTCTCGGCTCCAAAGGGATCATAAAGGTGGAGAACGGAATACGCGACTGTTCCTCCTCTCGACAAACGTCGGTCGGGAATCCTCCCGATCGACGCGCGCCCTTAATAATAAAAAATAATAAAAAATACAAGACTACTCGCACGTGAACAATTTCACCGCGACTCGCCGGCGACATCCTCTCATTCGCCGGCGTTTGTAGTATATAATTGCGCGAGCGTTCGCGTTTTACATTTCATACGATGTGCAATGTGTTTCTCTTGCGGAATTCCCTTTTACCCCTTGGTAATGATTGCAGTCACAGTCAACGCCGCTTTTCCCTTCTCTTTCTTTTTATTTTATCCCCCTCTTTAATGCCTATTCATCCGATGCCCTTTAGCCCCCCTCGTTTTCACTTCACTTCGCCCTTCCCTTTTCCTTGCCTGTCCTCGCACTATACTCTTTAAATTAATCTTTCGTCTGATCATATATTCCATTCTTTATATTTGTATCCGTAAAGTGTTTTCTTTTTTTTTTCTCTAAGGCTGCTCGTCCGATATATTTCAGAGGACCAAACATGAGACGAAAAGTACGTGTACAGTACAGAAGATACATTTACTGTTTACCTTCCGAAACGTAGAAAATAAATACTAAATCGATCAATAAATAATATAATCGCGGTATATCGTTTTCTATCTCTCCTAAGTATGCTAATACGCTATAAAAAAAAAATCATAGTACCGTACATTTAATTTACACATATGTGAGTTTATTACACGGTGGACATTTGACTATTTTGCGAAGGAACATTCGATGATAATCAGGTTCGATATTACGTGTCTCAGATTTACGAAAAGTACAAAACGAAATTTATCTATTTTAACTCTTTAAGAATCTATGGTAATGTAAATGGGAAAATTTTGGTCCAAATTCTTGATAATGTCCAGATAGCACATCAAGATCGGAAAACCAAGAGATTTTAAAAACGACTTAAAATTTGTTTTTTTTTTAAGACGTTTTATATTCTGATTTTGAACATGTATGCTAACCAGACATTTTTTTTAAATTTGGGCCAAAGTTATTCTGACTGGGACAAAGTTACCCCATTTTACAATATAAAGAAATTAATTAAATGCTATTAAAAAATGAGATTTATCTATATTTTATGAGCAAAAGCGATTAGTAATTTTTAGATCCAAGGAAACCCGAAGAATCTATTTAACTTTTAAAGAACTCTGTCATGAAATCGCTGATTGTGATTAAATAAGATGATATTTTCTTCGCCAATTGGTGATCGATTTCGATCGTGGACGCTATCACATTGAAGGGAAAACAAAACTAAACGACAATGACAGTTAGTGTGGAAGCGGCATTTATTATAATCACCGCTATTTCGCCGCTATTTGAAATACTCCTCTCTGCCCACCACGTAAGTTGCAAACAAAATGTTTCGAAATGCATAGGACTGATTAAAACGCGTAACACGCGATCGACGCGTCGCGAATATCTAACGCATCGTAGTTCAGTTGAACTTTAACCCTTGGATGCGTGGTCTCCTAATGGGATAAATTTTAAATCGAGTACCGATGAAGGACAACACGGGATATTTCACAGAAATAATCTAGAAGAAAGAAAAGGTTTCAAAAGCCCTTGTTTTTTCATGCATCCAAGAGTTAATGATAAAATTGTATCATTAAATTTGACCAGTTTTGCATAATCTGCCTTTTTGTTCGTAAACAATTATCCCGTGTAATCGAAACTCTATTGATACCTTTTCCTTCGTCATTTTTTATAAAATAATACAAAATAAAATAGGAAAGGAGACGCAAGAAGTCTGCGTGTGTAACATCAGTCTCGGAACCGATGCAAGTTTCCTTACGAAATGATACATAAAGGGACGAGGAGTATCGCCGTCCACGAAAGAACTTTCTGTAAGTAACGTTCTTGGCAGAACCTCCGAGAGCTGACATAATATAGCCTCGATGACGAATCGTATTAAAAATTTGAGAACACTCGCACCCAACGGTCGGAAGCCAACGATATTTTACCTCGTTAAACGCTACCTCACCCCTTGAATGCTCTAGATGAAATAATTATCAATCCCTCTTGTAAAAGAAAGAGGGATTCATTCACACCTTGGTCCACGGTCACACGGCATACGATTCACGCACGCGAATTGCACTATTAAATCTAGTAATATAACAGGTATAAGTATGACATGTCTAAAAATCCTGTCGGTTGTGACGCAAATCGAATTTGTACTTTTTCCCTCACGTAGTAGATTAGATAGACAAGAATCCGACGTTTAGCACAAAACGATATCGACATCCTACAAAGCCCTACCAACATCATCATCATCATTCAACCGGTAAATGACTTCGCGAACTCGCGTCACCTATATATCATTAATGCGCGTTACTTTAAGCAGAAACAATGCCCTAGAAAGGTCCCCCGGGACCACAAGAGCCTAGCGTTCAGCCCTCCCCGATCGGACAACAGCCACGTTGTCTTGTGTGTATTAACTGTTAACGACTTAATATTCTTGTTCTTAGCTCAAACAAACTGAGCTAGTTTACCTTCCCGACATTCAATACCGATTAATTAATACATATTTATTGTATTTGTTATTCCGTTAATTGTTCGTTTATCAATTCGCGTGGAAATTGAATGTCACAAGATCGTTCGATATCACAGTCGTTTCTCAATTATTTTAGTGTTATGTATTTATATATATAACGCGCGTATCATACTGATAAATACAGCTAGAAAATAATATGAGTGCGCCCCGTGTGTCTCCCTTAAGAGGCTTATGCTGCTTTCTATCTTTTCCCCCCCTCCCCTTTTTTTTCTTAATGAAGATAGAGCCCGCTATATCAATGCAAAAGCATCGCTCCCTTTGCTCTTTTGTTTTAATACCCCTCTGTAACTGCAACCGTATTTTTAACCCGTTTCAATATAATTTATCTTCCATATGAGCACTCACACATTCGCATTCGGTACTGCAGACTAAGATTTTTGTATAAAGCGCCAAACCAATTTCGCAGGGCAACGTCTCCGTTACATTTAGAAATGCTATTCGAGAAGCACGCTTCTACGTGGGATCAACGCAGTTCCGTCTGTAGAACCACTCAAGCTCAGGTACATAAAACATTTATATATATACCTGCTCTTTTCACTAAAACGTATCTAGCCGTGTTTTATACAGTGAAACCTCTATATTCACTACAGATATTTCTGAAAATTTCTTCGTCATCTAAGGCCGCAAACGTTTACAACATGGAAGAGAGACAGTGCAAAGACAACGAACAATTTTATCGAAAAACTAAAGAATTGTTACTTTAAACAAAAGTTTTACATTATTGTGACGAAATATAGAACTCTTTATATTGATATTATATAACCACTGTACGTATCGAGGTCTCACTGTAATGGCTAAAGTTATGTGAGTTAACTTATGAAAATAACTGCCGGCTGTAAATCGCATAAGCGCCGTCTTGAAATTTTCTAAATTATCGATGTATATGTCAGGCTATAACAAAAATGTGAGATTTCTAAAGGTATCCTAAGACGTAGCCTGTGTTGCCATTTTACCTTTCTCAATAGCAAAACCGTCGATCCCCGAAAAATTCACGTTGCTTATTCAGATAAACATATTGCCGGCGCAATATCGTCTCTCTTTGGGGACGGCAAAACAACAAAGTACCATTCGTCGCTGAACTACAGCAAATTAAGGAAAAAAATAAGGAATCATTATATATACATACACATATATATGTATATATATATATATACACACACATATATACATATACATACATATATATATAATTTATGGTGACGGTAATTTGGCGTATCCTAGGCGATAAACATGCATATATAAATAAAGAATTATGCCATCCATTTGAACGAAACTGCACGACTTTTACTGGCCATTATGATAGCAAAGGCAATAAAATATTTGTGCATTAAAATGTTTTACAACAGTCAAACGTTTAAACGCTATAATTACCGAAGATACGCCTACCGCACCCTCTATGAAAGAAAAAAAAAAAGAATATGTAAATAATAAAGTTACGATGAGCCCCATAGTCTCGACAGGAGTTCTAAAAAATTTTACTAAGTTTCTTCAGCTACTATGTGTTACATCGTTATTCCCTTCGAGCAGGGATTAACGATTTACTGATTTGATTCATTAATGATTATACTACTTGTGTTTCTCAGCACGCACGGCAACGAAATGTTGAATGGACCTCTAACTAATAAGTGTTGAACAAATCCTATTTACGATACTCGCACTTTTTATGGTGAGATCATTCATATTTGAAATATTCTCCGGTGATCCACCGGCGCGAATACTAAATTGCACGCAGGATTTGTCAATTTATCGCTCACGAACAAATGTAATATATTGGAATTTAAACATAAGTATTCTTTTCTTTTTGCTTCTCATCCAAAAACTCGGAGTGCACAGGCAGTCAGCGAAAACGTGAATACGTGAAACTGTCTGTACTCTGCGCATGTGTACATGTATACGCGCGCAAAACACATTTATGTAGTGTCAGACATGATGTCGTGTCTTTCTTACATATAATTGAATTTGCGTGTAGAGTAATAATAATAATAATGATGATAGAAGTAGAAATAGAGATGGAAATAATTGTCTACTTGTCCCATGCTCCCCACCAGTCAGGGCCACTGTTGCCGTTATTAGTGGAATTATTGTACGAAGAATTATTATAGTTACCTCCGTAACTTGAATAACCGCCTGTAATGAAATAAATAAATAACATGTATAATATATATATATTATGTACATATATATATAATATATGTATATTATAATAAATTAATATCTTATAATATTCAATATTAAATAAACATTAAATAAATTTAATATTAAATGTAATATAATAAAAATATATGTATAAAAATGCATATTAAAGAACTACTGATACTATCCTTAAATAAATTTTTTAATTAGTAGTCTATTAATATTAACAATATATCTTAGTCGCAATTATTTTATTTACCTCCATAACCACCAGGTCTAGAGGGCCCATTACTACGACCAGACCCAGAACTGGGTTGTTGACGATAATCTCTTGCACCAAAGCCGCCACCACTGAAACGTCCCTTGGTGCCACCGCCGCCGCCACCACCACCACCACCACCACCACCACCACCACCGCCGCCGCCGCCTGGTCGTCGAGATCCACCTCCGGAATATCTCGCTTCAGTATACATGTCATCCAACCAGGGTGGAAGTTCCTGATTGGCTTCGATAAGCAGTGATACCAAGTCGCGTACCAAATTATGATTCTTATGATTGAAGAATGATGTGGCCAGACCTGAATTATAAAACAAGACTCAGTGTAATGTCTTGTCTTTTTTAGATTGCTGGTAGTGCGACAACTCCAAAATGAAACAAACCTAAATTGCCCATACGACCGGTACGACCGATACGATGAACATATTCTTCAACGTCACCGGGTAAATCAAAATTAATAACATGTTTAACGTGGGGTATATCGAGACCACGTGCTGCCACTGCGGTAGCGACCAGAATCGGAGCTTTGCCCGCACGGAACCGACGCAATGCTTCCTCTCGCTCGCGTTGAGTCCTATCACCGTGAATACTAGTAACCGGGTATCCCATTGAGGCCAAGTATTCTTCGAGCATGTCGGCACCTTTTTTAGTCTCCACGAACACTAGGGTGAGTGACTCAGCAGCTGCATAATACAAGTGTAACAAATTTTAATCTTTTATAAAATTAATTAAAACCGACAATTTGATGTTAATTTGAATCTCGGCTGCAACTTACTAGGATCTGAAAAGTTGCTAGCTTGTAGTAAATCAAGTAGGTATGAACGTTTGTCATGTTCCTCTACCCATACTATCTTTTGTGTAATATTCTCGGAAGTCGATCCCACGCGACCAACCGCCAAGAAAATGTAATTGCTGAGGAAATCTCTGGCTAACATTTGAATCTCTTTTGGGAAAGTAGCAGAGAACATGAGAGTCTGTCTCTCTCCAGTCGGTGGCATGTTATCCTCTTGAACAATACGTCTTATTTGCGGTTCAAAACCCATATCTAACATGCGATCTGCTTCATCGAGAACTAAGAATCTAGAAGTATAAATAAATAATAAATAATCGTGCTATTTTTTCTTAAGTCAACCATTGCGTGACGTGAACATACCGGCAATTATGCAAGCCAATTTTACCACGTCCCAGCATGTCCACCAGACGCCCAGGCGTTGCCACAAGTAGATGACAACCGCGATCCAACTCGCGCATTTGATCTACTATGTTGGAACCACCGTATACGACCGCGGGACGCATACGCGATCGGTATGCAAATTTCCGTGCTTCGTCGTATATCTGTGTAGCAAGCTCTCTCGTGGGAGCCAACACTAAACCTAACGGATACTGTTTACGCCTGCCGGAGGAGTTTGCTTGCGGTGGTGGTGGTCGCGGCCCGCTCTCATAAATCTGATTCAGTATTGGCACTAAAAAGGCCGCTGTTTTACCGGACCCGGTTTGAGCGCAGGCCATCACGTCACGGCGTTCGATGATGATCGGTATCGCATACTTCTGTACCGGTGTAGGCTTATCGTATCCTGCCAAGGCGATGCTATTCTTTATTATCTCTGTCAGCTTAACCTCGTCAAACTGAAAAATTAGAAAACGAACGAATTAGAGAGTAGAAAAGAGACACAAATGCTCCATAAAATCCCATGTATATATCGTACTCACAGATGTGATGTGTGGTGGTATGTTCTCTCCGGTAGCCTCAACTGGGATATCCTCATATTTGCTAAAATTGATCCCAGTATTGCCAGAGCCAAACAGCTCCAGCTCCAATCGCTCATCCCTGGCAGTGGGGATCGTCCAGTCGACTTCGCCTCTACCGCCTCTGCTGCCTCTGTCGTCGCCCCATCTTCCGCCGCCCATTCTGTCATTTCTGTTGTCTTGCCAGCGATCATTTCTAATAGGCTCCTGCCAGCGATCATTGCCGCTAATTGGTCGATCGCGTTCGGAAGTGGAGTATCTATAATCTCTTCCATTTTCCTGACTGCGCCTATTGCGCCCACCGAAGCTCCCAAAGTTCGCAAAATCAACGTCGCGAGGACTCCGCGAGTCTCGATAACCGCCTCCTCTACCCCTATCACGATCACGTTCTCTTTCGCGGTCGCGATCGCGATCTCCTCCTCTGTCTCTATCTCCAAACGGTCTTGAGTTGGAAGAGTAATTTAAATCCGAAGGTGGGTTACCTATTGAAGAAAAAAATTAAGTATTTAATATTCTTTATATTTCTCCTGCTTTGTAAAATAATGGCTGTTTTCAGCAAAAAGAGTAGATTTATAATTAATTATTGTAAGATTCTTTAATAAAATTGGTTCTTGCTCTTAGTTTCTCACTGAATCTAAATATACATAATCAATCATATTGGTGCTTTCTATTTAATGACACAAACTGGCACAAACATCATTCTATCTTTCTTGACATTCAGAGAATAACAAAGATAAACTAAAAACTTGTGTCAACTTGTGTCAACAAATGGAAAACACCATTAAAGAATCACACAACAGTCACAAAGCCACTTTATCTGCTGAACACAGTTTATAAAGCTAATGGGTCAATTCTAAGTAGAATCGTAAGACTCGTAATGTGTTTTCGTAAAACTTGTAAGGACTTGTGATTAGTATTCTAATTTTATGCATATGTATCGTAAGATGTACGATTATTCGTAAATATCTAAGATTTCTTATAAATTTTATGGCTAGTAAGAAGAAATATTGTATAAAGGTATAAACACTTAAAAATTCTTACAAGTCTTACAAGAATATGTTACGAGCCTTACGATTCTGCTTAGAATTTAGGCATAAATTTATAAGCATTCCATAAAAACTAAGATTAAAACAGTCTGCTGGCCAGAATATGCTTGTCAGTCTCGACATGTCGTTCTATCGCTTTACGAACCATTCAATACTCTTGTCATAGAACTATAGACAATGAGGAGAGATAAATTTTTTAAGTAAAAACAACTCCGTACTCCAGCTTACAAATTAGCAGCTCCAACAAGCTCCTATACTCACTCGCAGCTTTATGACGAAGATGCGGTGGAACGTAGCGGCCCCCACTTGGTTGGCGGGAGCCCTGCAAGTCCAGACCAGCTAGCTGCGGGGGAAAAACAGAAAGGCTCAGGTTAGACTCTCTTGTATCGCAGACTGCAACCGCGTGGCGTTCGCGCGAATAAAAGTCGTTATCACCCGATCCGACGATGAGTCATCTCGATCGAGGGTTCTGTGAAAATCTGACTTGTATGCGAGGAAAGGGAGAGGGGGAGAGGGAGGCCACCTCTGCCCCCGCTGCCGCGAGCAATCCTCTCACGGGTACGAGCCGAAGGAAGCGCGAGGAGAAAGAGAGAGCGAGCGCGTCGCGACACGAGGCATGCCGTTCCCGGAATCGCTTGCCGCCATTATACGTAGCGTACGTCACGAGCGGGTCGACGAGTGACGACGGCCCATGATGCTCTACCTATCTCTCTCACTCTTTCTCTCCCTCTCTCTCTCTCTCCCTTTTATCCTCTCTTCGATCGGATAAAGGAAATTCCCTTCGGAGTTCGGAACGTTCTCCGGCGAGAACGGAGAACGTTCACATCGGGAATCGAGGAAGACCCGCAGAACACGTTAGAATGCAAGATCGCGCGAAAGTGCAAAAATAAAAAAGGAGTGGGAAGGAAAGAAATCGGGAGGAGAGGGGGACGCTTCTCCGAGAACAATGCCTCCTGCGGTCCTTTCTCTCATCCCTTTTTTTTTTCTTACCTGCTGCTCTAGACCTGATCCATTCTGGTTGGCTGCATTACTCATATTACTCCGCCTCGGTGCGTAGTTTTCGCAGCTCTGTCGCTTGAAGCCCTTTTAGCTTTAGCTCGTCTTCTTTCTTTCTCTCTCTCTCTCGCTCTTTCTCCTTTTCTCTCTCTCTCTCTCTCTCTCCCTCTCACACACACACACTCAAGTCGAAAAAATTCCCAACGCGTCCCAACGCGCTATATCTGTCTCTCTCTTTCTCGTTTTCTCGCCCTCGGTCTCTATGTCGTCTCGTGGACTGATATATAACGCCTCGCCAGGCGATAGATTCGCTATCCTCACGATTCGGCCCGATTCTTTATCAGTTTATCGAAAAAACGGCGCGTGTCGGTTAAGTCTCTCGTTCAACACGATACGAAGGAATCCCAGAGGCAACTGGCGTGATTGCTAAGAAAGCGCGAGAGGCCCCTGGCCGCACTCGACGTTGACGCAACAAAAATGGCCGAGAGACCGAACTGCCAAAATGGTGACGGCACGATTTCCGCCGGATGTCAGGGGCGACGAAACGCGGCGTGTTCGGGAAGAGGAGCCCTCTCATCGCTAAAAATAAAAAAAAATACTTCGCGCGAAAATTCGGAAATTTGTTAGGATTATTATTATACGAAACGTAAATCGATTGAAAACACGGATGGTAATTTTATATTCAAGTTATCGCTCAGTCTCAATTTGAATTTTGCAAACAAATACTTTTATTGTTGTACAGAGATTGGAACTTTTTTGATGCAGATAAGAATGCTACTAATATCAATATAAGTCACGAGTCTCTGTCTCAATAGATATATGTATTAATCTCTTCAAAATTAAATTGTTTGTCACCGTTAACTCAATAAACTCAATTTACTGTACTATATGTAATGTAAACATTGACTTTACTAAAATTAACATTTCGACTGTGACGTATGTACACACACATCCTTGATGGAAAAATTTCGCTGAAATTATTTTACGTTTTGGAACATTTTTCAGCAAAATTTCAGTTTAATTTCAGTGATTTTTAATTGAAAAATTCATTTTCAGCAAAATTTTAGGAAAATTTCAGAGAAATTTCAGCGATTTTTCAGTACGTTAGCTGAAAAATTTACTTTCAGTCAGCAATTTCGCTGAAATGTTCCAAAACATAGAATACTTTCAGCGAAATCTTTTCAGCAGGGATATATGAACTAAATTTCAAAGTAGAACTAAAGATACCTACTTATTTCTATCACTACTATAAAATGGATTTTAGTTTCAGTATTAAATTACAACAAAAACAATTCTTATAACGATTATAATACAAAAAATTCGACAAAAAGATTTGTAGCTCTAAAGATACAAACAAGACTCATCTTTCAGTTAAATTCTAAACAAAATTATGCCATCCAATAAAATGTAAGTGCAGGAAACCACAGCTTTGTCTCTCCCTTCGTTTCAACTTCGATCTTCAGTTCAACTGTCCAAAATACCTCGTTAGAGTTCACAGAATTTGTTTGAGTATATAACAAATGCAAGTTTGTATATTTTCCTTTATTATACAACATGTTCCCAAATATCAGCGTTTAATCTAATCGTCCTTCTTCGTGTCGGTCTTGCCTCCTCTAATTCTACCAGTACGACGAGCAGCAATGAGACCGATCTTACGACCAGCGCTGGTGCCACGCTTGACGGTGGACGCTTTACCGATGTGTTGATGATTACCACCACCGTGAGGATGCTCCACGGGATTCATGGCAACACCACGAACCTGCAAAAATTGAAAGTGTCTCAAATACGGCAAAAACAAAAATATACAATAAGCACGACATAAAAGAGCTTTGCGTTAACTCAGTTAAAAAAAAAAAAATTTTTCCACATGAATTTCTTCAGGTTTCAAATGTCTTAATTACCATCATTGAAAAAATTTAATATTCTGTCATTATAAAGCATTATGAAACACAAAGGATATACCTTAGGCCAGCAATTCCTCTTCGCCTTGTACTTGTGGTAAGCTCTACCAGCTTTAAGTATAGGCTTATCTATACGTCCACCGCCTGCGACGATTCCAACCATTGCTCTGTTGTTGGAAGGAATGACTTTCTTTGCGCCAGAAGGTAACTTAACTCTCGTTTTCTTGGTATCAGGATTGTGTGTTATGACTGTGGCATAATTACCAGAAGCTCTAGCCAATCGACCTCTGTCGCCAGTCTTCTCCTCCAAGTTACAGACAATCGTACCTTCCGGCATCATGCCGACTGGCATCACATTTCCAATCTGGAGATTGGCTGAAAGAGTTAAAAACGTCATATATTTTTATTATTAATAAAAATTAATATGTAATAAGTCGAATGCTTATAAATGACGATAGTTACTTTAGATAAAGCATCAACTTTATCGTTTAATATTATTCATTTAGAAATTTTATTGTACACACCTTTCTTTCCACAATACAAAAATTGGCCGGTGTACATTCCCTCAGGCGCGATAAATAATTCTTTACGTGTTTTGAACTTGTAAGGGTCACGGAAATGCACCACAGCTAACGGCGCTCCACGACCAGGATCATGGATAATATCCTAGACAAAAAAAGAAATACCTCTTAAATAATCTGTTAAAATGATTAAAAATACCTTTGTAACATGAAAAATCTTCAGAAAGAGCCTCTAATTTAACGTCATCTAATCAATCAGACATAGGTATGTTGGATATCATCACGAATATAAGATCTAAATCGAAGAATTCAAAACAAACTCGAATAAATCGAGCTGAACTCTACAATTGTGTCAATTGGAACAGTGTCCCGAATAAAATAGGTTGTTACAAACCTTTACGACACCCTTGATGAATCCATGCCTTTCAGAGAAGTCTAAAGATCGCAGCTTCGGTGCTCCCTTTCTCCTTTTGGTATGGGATCGAAAGACGGATCCCGCACCTTTACGCTGCGCACGAATTACTCTACCCATGGCTCAAAACCTGAAAAGAAACCACGTTAACTATCATGCATCTAGCCATGATGACACTCGCAACATCACGCTCGTCACGTTGTGGATTTCGTTGGCGCATCTTAACCTCACGATGCCGCTCGAGATACGAGTATGTTATCATTTCACGACTCGCGAAAATATTAAGTGCATTTTACGCACGTAAAACAGAGAACACGTAATCGAGAGTTCCTTTCAACAGATGCATCTCGAACGTGGTAGATCGACGCGGATAACCCACGCCAACGAAATCCTATACAAGTACCGAAGGAGCCGACATGAAAGAAAGGAAAGACGGAAGTTGACGGAAGTTCCCAGTGATACTAATTGAAATTTGGAGGTTATTACAGTGCTTCGTTTGATCACGTAGTCAGCCCGCCAAAATGGCGTTCAATTCAAACTTATTGCCCGTAGCATATCTGATTAATTATATTTTACACATATTTTTGAATTTCGTTTTTTAATAAATAAGATGAACAAAGTAAATTATGCGACAGTTGATAGCTGCAAATAATTATTTAAGTTACCTCTGAAAAGAAATTTTCTTACCAGAAAAGATTTGATGTCAAATTTGATGTTAAATTTAATCGTTGACAAAAGTCCCCCAAATTCGAAATATTTGCATAACTGCGCCAAACGTATAGTAAATCTAGTGATAACTTATATGAATGGTAGATAATACAATATATATTTATTTTTAAAAAGTTATTTTTCACTTTTTCAATATTTTATTAACTTTATTTGTCAATTTTCAACTTTCTATAACAAAACATTATTTACCAGTGCAAAATGGAAAAAGTAATTGGAATATGGTTAAAAAAGATAAATATTCATTATTTAAACAATATAAATATATTATTATAGCAGAATATGGCAGAATATGCCATATTGAGCCATACATACATACCGCAAAATTGTTATGAATAATAATTTCTCTGAAACCGTGTTGCAAAAATTAATCTAATTTTGCAAAAAGTTACAGTAATTTAGGATCTATACGTATAAAACAAATTAAATTTTTGGTACTATTTCTTTAATACTTTTATTACTAATTACATTCGACAAAGTTGCGTTTCCCGTAAGAAAACGTCTTTTATAGAACTTTAATACTAATACTGACCAATTAATCACTTATTTTCACACACACAGTATTAAAAATACTATTAATAATATTTTTAATACTTAAAATAAGTTATTAATTGGCCAATACTAGTATCAAATTTTTATAATCATAATTAAAATAATAATTACTCTAACGGTTTAGTGAATTTATTTGAAATTTTTTTTAGTATATTAAAAAAGGAAGTTTCCCGAAGTTTCATCAATTTGGTACTATTTTTGGAATAGCTCAAATACATCCTTAATTATTACTTTATATTTAATTATATATTTCATTATATACGAAACACGATGTTTTTTATTGTTGTAGTCTTTATTATCAGATTACGTATTATATACATATTATTCTATATTATAAATATTGTAAAATTTTATTGTCTCTACATAAAGTTTTATTGTAGCCTTTAAAAAGATTTTATTGAAAAGAATAATTTGCAATTTTATATCGTTATAATTATCCTCTTTCTAATAAAAATTAAATTTTAAATAACTTTACGAAACATTATCTATAAATTATTTTAATTAGATTGTATCGTTTATAATTTATTATAATTATTTATGAAATAATTTTTTAATAATAAAGATTCCATACAATAAAGAATGTCGACGTGCATCCCCACTAGCTCGTTCACATCAATGCGTCACGAGAGACGTGAATGATAATTCTTTTATTTCAACGCACGTATTCGAAATGGATGGACGCATTGTTTCGCTCATCATCCTTTTACTTTGCTTATTAACAAATGCCAGGGACGCAAATGTGATTAGACGAAAAAGAATTGTCGGCGGTACACCGGCCGTGCAGCCTCCCGAGGACGACCCAGTAGTTTTTGTGAATAAAAACGATCGACACGCGCGTATTACCGGCATCCGCGATCCTGACAAGGGATTCTATGTTTTTCGTGGAATCAGATTTGGACAGCCACCAACCGGTCGAGCTAGATTCCAGGTAATCTACATTAAATATAAAAATAATCAATATATTATAAATATATCACACTATAATATATGAAAAATCTTTAAACATTTTTTTTAACTCTTATCTGTATGTATTATATGTGTAATAAAATATTAATGACACAATTGATTTAAATTTTAAACGATTCAATCGATATTTTATTGGATCTATAAGAAATTGGATTAAAGGATTTAATAACACGATTTATTGGATTAATATTTTTTAATATGTAACACTTGCGAATGCATGCGTGACTAAGTTAAGAACTTAATTAAACCGTTATGTGAACTGTGGCATTAGGAAACCGTCATAATATATGCGATAATTAAATTCATTGACCTATGGAGTAAACGTGTACGTCGCTTTAACGTGCGATCTCGAATAATAATAGCAGTCTTCCACGTAGACACAAAAGACCGTGTTCTTTTTGTGGTATTTTTTACGCTATTATTAATCGATAACGCGATCGGGCAGAACGGAACATTATTTTATCTCTCAGTATATCCTGTCACAAAGGCTCAATTTAATGAACTTGATACGTTATCAATTTTGCCCAAAAAATAAAAGGAAGCGTCGAAAAAAGCTTATTGCGGAAAACAATATTATTTAATATTAATTAATTCTATAATTTGGCATATTAATCAAACATATATAACTAATTATTCATTGAAATATGTTAATTAAACATAACTACATATTTTTAGATACATATTTCTTCTATATATTCATACAAAAATGCAAATTAATTATTTAAAACGAACATTAGACTTTTTCTTATGCTTTAAGACTTCATGAAAAAATAATAGAACTATTATTATTAAATTAATATTTTCATTTTTAATAAGAAAATAAATTTTTCAGCGAGCTTCGCCTATGTATCTCGAAGGAGAATACAACGCCACTACGTGGGGACCTCCTTGTCCTCAGCCCAGCCACAATGAAACCAATAAAATTATCGGAAGCGAAGATTGCCTCTTTCTGAACATCTTCACCCCATCGCTTCCAGATTCTAGTGGCGGTTATCCTGTGCTGGTATGGATCCACGGGGGTGGTTTTAGAAGAGGTACGGCGTGTCAATACGAAATGAGACACCTGATTAAGAAGAATTTGATTGTCGTATCTATCCAGTACAGATTGGGAACGCTAGGTAATTAAAACACGCTGAAGAAAAGATATAACTGAGGCAATATACATATCTAAAAAACATCATAAAGACGTATTTTGAGATATACATGTCTAAAAGATATTCAAAAGATATAAAGATATCTTCTAAACAATGCGTATTATCTAGAATCTTCTTAAGAATGTTAATTTTGTATGGCAAGGAAAGAAAATGATATTACCGAATCTCTGTTTCAGGATTTTTAAGCACAGGTACACAGGAAATGCCGGGAAACAACGGTATGTTCGACATGGTGCTAGCCATCGACTGGGTGAAAAATTACATACATTTCTTCGGTGGTGATCCAAACAAGGTCACAGCCTTCGGTCACGGTACTGGCGCCAGTTCCGCTATGATGCTGTCCTTATCAAAATTCTGCGAAAGTAAGGATATGACCTACCACGCTGCAAGTAAACATATCTTTACATTCTTATATTTTTGTAGATTACTTCCATGGTTTAATCGCGATGTCCGGGACCATTTTATCTCACTTCGCTGTCGACAAGGATCCTTCTAAAACCGCCAGACACATAGCTCAGAAAAACGGTTGTCCAACAAACGATACTCGCAGAATGGTGGACTGCCTGCGAGAATTGCCAGTCGAAAAATTGATCAGCACCGATTCCGAGTTGGAGAACACCCGTACAACTGTCCGAGGTTTCGTCTCTGGCTTAGCCAGTCTGCTTGGACCTGGTCCTGTTATAGAAGGTTCCAACGATGGGAGGTAAAATAAATTTATCGAAACCAAATTATTAAAATAAGCCCTTTTTAAATCAAACTTACTATCGATCGTCTTTAAGATCACTTCCGAATTTCATGACCGCATCACCAGAAGATTCTTTAAGGCTTGGCAATTTTCCGTCTATACCACTATTAACGGGAGTTATGAAGGATGAAACAGGAGGTGCAATTTTCGGTCAATACAAAGACGAAGTGCAAAACAAACTGAGCACGGTTCCGGATTATTTGACCAATGATTTCATACCATATTTGCAAGGGACTATCCCAAATATGCAAAACGGATCGTGGTTCGTCCCGCAAGCTTTCCGCGGCTACCTTAACATATTCCAAGGTGATGGCACACCGAATAACGTTGGGAAAGTTGCGGAAGCTTTGGGCGATTCACTCTACAATGCTCCCGCATTTTTGACCGTTGACTACTGGTCTAAAAGAGCAAATACGTTTTTATATACTTTTGATCACAAGGGAAAAAGAAGTTATGGCAAAGACTTTCTCACTGGATTGCCAATCGTCGATGCCAAGCGGTCCTTGGATGGTATAATTTATAATAATTGATAAAATATATCACGTTAAATTCTTTTTACATAATGTTGATATAATTAATAACCTTGTAGGTAATTTAAATCACGGCGATGATCTAGGATTCATCTTTAATAGAAACACAATTACTGGCGAAAAAGTGAGCGATGGCAGAGAGCTTGACAAAGCAGATGAACGCGTAACTGATATTTTTACAGATATGATAGCAAATTTTGCGAGAAGTGGCACGCTTAGTACACCTACTACAAATGTACGTTCTAATGACAGCACTTGGGTGCCAGACATAATTCCAAGATTCTCAGATGACACAAATTCCTTTGTCAGCATCACGACAGCCCCAAAAATCATGGATAATTTTAGGTAACGTCGCGAAAGATTATGTTAAATATTATTCTCGAAGTACATGATATATTATTAAAATATTCACCATTGTTAACTCTAGATACTGCGAAATGGGATTGTGGACAGCTGTACCAGAACGATTACAATCACCCACATGCAGTTTATACAAAGTACCTCTTCAATTAATACAACAAGGTGCCAAAGAAACAATATCTATAATTCAAAAACCTATCGACACACTTAACACATTTGTTCCTAAGTCTGGCAATACCGCAGACAAATCGACAGATCAGAATACTGAAAAACCGAAAGAAGATACAACGAAACAAAAAACGAATAACAGATTATTACCGCAAATACCTATACCGCAGATACCATTTGGCGGTTGAATTATTCACAACACATGTTTATGCATATTTTTTTTATTATAAAAATATATATGAAATAAAATCATCTAATCATTTGATTTTACCTCGTCGTGAAACAAACTTAAAGAGTTTAGTACCTCATCGTCCATCTCTTCCCATTCATTCATATTATCTTGAGATGTTTTTTTTTGTATTTTTTCATTGATTTTAGGACTTTTTTCTACTTTTTTGTCTCTTTTATCAATATACGATTTCGAATCTTTAGATTGCTCATGTTGTTCTTGTTCTTTTGTAATAATTTCTGTATCTAATTCACATTCCAATCTACTTTCAGTAGTAGCATTTGGAATTGTATCAATATGCAGCTGATTTTGTTTCTTGTTTTGTGTTTCTTGTTCTTCTAATTTATTTTCAATCTGAATTGGATCGACATGAATTACATTCAGTCGACATGAATTATCATCTGCTTGAGATTTATTTATATCCATGCCATTATTCTCTTCTGTTAATTCTGTAACATTTCCATCCTGTATTATTTCAATCGCAACTATTCTGGGCCGTTTATGTATGGATGTATCTGCATCATGAAAAATCTCTTCTTCAGCCCTTCTTTTATCTGATGTGCTAGTAGTAGCTTCTTCTATTTCATTGCTAGTAGTAGCTTCTTCTATTCCATTGTTAGTAATAGCGTCTTCTATTTGAGTTTCAGAAATAAGTTCATCAGATTCTCTAGAAATTAATATATATATATATATTTCTGTAATCTATTTAATATATAAAGATCTTATAGCTTTTACGTATAATATAAACTCATATATATACATATATAAATTTAAAATATAAACTTAAATAAAGTTTAAAACTAAACACTTACTGTTGCCGAGGTAACTGTAATGTAGGTGCAGTAGGATGTATAATTTTTTCCAACTCGGCTAATGTGAGTTTTGCTTCTTGAACAATACTTAAATCAATATCATAAGCTGCCATATGCGATATTTCTAGACAATATTGAATGGGAAATGCTAATGCAACATGTGGATTCATTTGTAAAGCTTTTAATACTTTAAATAATTCCAAGCGGCATACGTTATAATCTTTATAAAACTTCTGTTCAGCAGCACCGAGATAAATTTTGTACAATAAAGGTATCACGGTATTCTGCACGCTCTAAAAGAAATATTCAGGAAAGTTGTGGAAATGCATTATTACAACACAGCACACTTAATGAATTTACCTTGTAAAATGTTTGTTTCAGCAGAACGCTACCACTGTAAAGCATATTTTGCAAAACGATAAGAGCCTCTCTACATAAATCTGCATCTAGACATCTTTGTTTAGTAGAATTTTCTCCGTTATTCAATATTGCACTATTTTCATACTGACTACGTTTAAAACGTTTTATCGCCCGTTTAGATAAATGTTTTGGTTGCACCTATAATAGAAAAATAGTCTTTATAAAATAAAAAATTATAATTATTAAATTTATAATATAAGCATCATTTAATTGATAATTATTTGAACTTACAGATAATAATATGCACTCTCGTTCTGGTGTTACATCCTTTAATATGCCTGTAACAAATTCATTTCCAATTGTCTCTATTCCTGACGATGCACTCATATTAATTAGCCATGAGCAGAGACATTTATACGTATGTAGCCTGACATTTTTAAAAGGTTTACTATCACTAAGTGTCATTTGATTTTCTGAAATAACACTTGTCCATTGCAATGTTTGTTGGAATAACTGTAATATGGTTGCCCCATACGATACTAGTTCCTGAGCAAATCTGAAACATACATTTACGTTACAAATTATTTGATCTATAATTGTCGCGCGCGCGCGAATCAAATGTATATTTTAGAAGAATATATAAACACATATATACCCATTTATAAATGCATCTAAAACTGTGAGTAAACTAATATGCAATTTTGGTAAAATAATATATAGCATCTGTTCCTTGAACGAAGTTTTATTCATTAAATTTAATGGAGTTATCGCCAATCCTCGACATAAAACTCCTAGAATATCATGAGGCAGAACAGAATTTCTTGCTTCGTATCCACTGCAATTTTAAATTAAATATATTTCAAGATCGTGAAGAATGGATGTTGATATTATTTAATATATGAAACTTATTAGTACCGCAACATTGAGGAGAGATAAATGCATAGATTTGCGAATCTCTGTTTCTGCCCGTTATAGTACTGTACTACATCTTTATTAGAAATAGGTGGTAATTCTAATTGATCCCAGATATCTACACTTTCCAGCTCTATTAATCCAGAGAACAATTCATCCATTATAGCATGCAAGTTATTACAAAGCAACACTTCATTATATGTTGTCGCAGTGTAAATGGATTTAGATGGTGGTGGTTTAAATGAGCGCTCTGTCGCTTTGGATAGAAGAACATAGCATCTTGCACCAGCATTAACCAAATTTTCTTGCATAGAATCAATTTGTAATAATATCATTTTCATTATCAGTTCCTGAAAATGTTAAAATAATTTCTCATTGTTACATTTCCTTGACTTGCAATGATGATTAAAATTGACTTTATTATGATGATTAAAATTAATATAAAACATTGATTAAATCAATATAAAACATTGAATTAATAAGATATAAAGTTATTCATTCTGTTACCTGAAACCTTTCACAAACTTCAGAATAATGATAAAGAAGAACAGCCAATAAATAATAAATTGCTCCACATTTTGCATCTGGATTCAATGCACTAAGAACATTTATAAGCTGTTTGACGTGTTGCATAGAGATCTGTTTGTGCAAATCTGGAATCTCTTTGCAGTGCTTAACTAAAACTCCCAATACTTTACATGCCAGTATCAAATCTTGTGTGCTGCTATGTGCATTTTCTAATACTTTAGTAGCATTGACTATCCAAAATAAACCGTATTTTGCAAAAGTATCTTTGGAACATGTAGGCAAAATTCTGTCCAAGATAGGTAGAAAATCACATCCCGTTTGATTTATACGAGAATTAACACTTTTTACAAAAGCATTTTGCACAGTGTTGACCTGAAATGTAAGCATAAGTGATACATTACATAAAGTGTTTATAAAGAACATAAAGAATACTTTAGTGACACAGGTCGATACAAACGTTGTTCTACCTTTCTTTGCATTTCATGAGTAACAAAAAACAGAATAATGTTTGTGCCGATTTATGTCATCAAATAAAAAACACCCAAAAAGAATTTAGGTCCAATTGCATCAACATTACTACGACTTTGAGCAAGGCTTAAATCTCTTCCTATCTCTCCCTCTCTTTTTAAAGAGAGAAAGTAAGAATTTTAAGTATCGCTTATTTTTAGAATAAAACGAAATAGAGTAAAATAATTAGAAATAAAAATATAAATGTAAAAAAAAACAAATATATAAATATCTGCAAAAATGGGCCACTAGAATTTATAGTAATCCGTTTAATCAAAATCAAAGTTTAAAAAAGATCAAAGTAATGTTAATGCAATCGAGAGTTAAAAAGATAAATTTATTTCGTACCTCCTGGCTATCAAACGGCACGTCGTTGTTATCAATAACCAAATCGTGCACCAACGATTCGAATTCCTTCGAATTCACGTCAAAGGAATTCACTAATCTGATTATCGATGTCATTATTATTTTTTATTACCACTGTTTCATTTAAAAAGCTTAAAATTTGCGGTTCACGTGCTTCTTTTCTCGTGGGTTCTCCAAAGTGCACAAATAGCTCTTTCTTTTGTACTGGTAAAATTTGAGATACCTACGATCTGTTCTTTTAGGTTGTAGAGAACATTATTTTTATTGGGTAATTTCTTTAAAATTATTCTTTCTATCTTTTTATGAATAACCGCAAAAATCTTGACTTTTGAGGTTATGTACACACTCGAGTTTCTCACGTGAAAGAAAAGAAATGAAAATTGAAATGAAATCAAATGAAATCCGTTTAGTGGCGCCTCTACGTGCAAGTGCATTGAACTATGTAGCAACAGATATTTTCGGTGGGTAACTTAAACAAGCATGAGATAAAGGTTATTATCAGAGCAGAGAGAAATCTATAAATATCTATTTTTTTGTTGCGGTACTCCTGATGGAAATAAGTCGCTGAAATCTCTATTAATTTGATACATTTCTTTCAGCGATTTGATCAACGATTAAACGGATTACTATAAATTCTAATGGCCCTTTTTTGCAGATATTTTTATATTTATCTTTCTACATTTTTAGTTTTATTTCTAATTTATTTTACTCTACTATTTCGATTTATTCTAAAAATAAAAGAGTTATGTAAATTTATTATTTTAAATAACTACACTTCTGACTTATTTCTTATTTAATATTTTAAATAATTAAGTTTCCGGAACCTATTTTATATTTTTTATTTTAAAGAAATCGTATCAGTTTTTTACCGATTCCTACGATTTTATATTTTAAATGACATGTTGGCATTATACGTAAGTTTAAAGAATTTTTGAAACGCAGAATAATTTGCGCATCAATAGTAGTGTCATAAATTAATTTTTTAGCTGAAAAATTAAATAATGATTAACAATTAATACTTTTAACCAAAGCTGTATTTATAGCGCGAATTGTTTTGCAATATTAAGAAAATTTGCGTATATAATCTTTATATAAAGGATGTATAGAATATTATATATGAACCTTTATTTAAATATAAATCATTAAAAAGAATAATGAAAATTAAGACATAATATATTGGAATATCAAAAATATCTCCCCGATAAAAAATTTGTTTATATATTAATATGTATAAATATGTATAAACATACATAAACACGCATAAATATTCATAATCATAAATAATTATACATGAAATATGTCCATACATCTTTCTTTCTTTTGTAAAATTACTTTTTAGTGTACTAAAAATAATAATAATATTGAGAAAACATCAAAAACAGTTAATGGGATTATTTTCGCATTGTTTGTTTTAGAAAAAATCAAGTTTGGAAAAATGTAAAAAAATTTACTCATACATAACTATGTATAATTTTACATGCAACTATATATGAGCAATTCTTTTACATTTTTCCAAACTTGATTTTTTCTAAAACAAACAACACGAAAAATTTTCTTTTAATTATTTTTGATGTTTTCTCATTATTATTATTATTTTTAATACAAAAAATAATTTTACAAACTAAAGAAGGATGTATAAACATGTTTGGACATAATTATATATGTTATGAATATTTTTATATTTTTATATATGTTTATGAATATGTTTATGTATGTTTATACATATTTATATATATTTATGCATAAAAAATTTTTTACCGGGCCACACGCAAATAATTATTAATTACCAGGGTTGGGTAAGTTAACTTTTTTTTTTAACTAAGTTAAGTTAAAGTTAACAGCCTTGAAAATTTATCTTAACTAAGATACAAGTTAATCCATAGTGAAATTAATTTAATTAAAAGTTAAGTTAATAAAAAAAATAATTGAAAAGTTAAATTTGATCCGAACGAACAACCAAAAAAAAGGAAAAGAAAAGGTTTCGCCATTTTACATAACTTTTCGTATTTTTCCTTTCTCACAGCATATTTATTAAAGAATCTGGTTATTTTTGTTCATAAATAACAATTATACAATACAAAATTACTAAATTATATACTCATTATCCTCTCGCATTGTGTCTGAGGATTAACTTAAAGAAAATCAAATTAAAAGTTAATAGTTACCGATAAAATGTAACTAAATTAAATTAAAAAGTTAAGAGTCTGAAATGTAAGTTAAATTAAAATTAATTAACTTTTTAACTTAACTTTTATCTTTTTAATTTGGCACTACCCAATTCTTCTAATTACGTTTAAAAGAACCGCGCAAGTAATATAGGATTGAACGGATCAGAGATGCCACAAAGCAAAGCGCAAAATGTACGACGATACCCGTTTATCAAAATCGTGTAAAATACGAATAATTGAATAAACCAGGAATATTTTTCATACGCAATAATTAGGGGTATCCAAACGGCGCGCGGCGAATAGCAAGGGGTGGGGAAGGCACGCTCCCTCACAGTTTTCGTCGCCGCGCGCAGCGAATAGCGAAGGGGGAGCGCAACGCGGTGGTTGACTACGTCATCACTTTGGCATTCGCTCGGCGACCTCGGAGGGAGATGGATGTGTAGTACCAACAGCTCCGGGTGTCGCATTAATCTACGAAAATTAAATATCTACGAACGCTAATCGATCAATGTTCATAATTTGCGACCCGTGAAGTTATACTATCACAACTCGAAATAGACGATAGTTTAGAAATTCCGAATTGTCACGTTTAGACCGGTACTTGTCCTCTTTAACGGTCATGAGTGATAGCACGTCGATGGCTTTGCATATCACTCTATTTTTGGATCGAAAGCATACGAAATGCATAAATTTAGATTTATTATTGAATTATCGGATTACGATTCAAAAGTAACAAAAAGCTAAAATGCGTCAATCTTTTGTTAAAAATATTGCGTACATTGCGCGGATTTCGTGTAACAGAAAGTTATTACAAACTAATCACTTATTGTAACACAATTTAAAATATCTAAGATATAGATGAGTTGTACGTGTGTGCGTAACGAATACAAGAAATAAAACAAAGATCGCACAATAAACCCTATTCATTGGAGAATATTAAAAATGTACCTAATTATTAAAAACTGCGATAAGTTCATGCGATTTTTTCATCTTTTAATCATTCGATGTATTCAACCCGCTTTTTTTAATAATTATATAATTATATAATTATGCCAATTTTATAAATTATAAAAATAAATAAATAAGTTATAAAACATTATACAATTATACATATAAATGTTTAATTATTTATATTATATATTTAAATTATATGTATTCATAGTAAATTCACCTAGAAAACACAGACGGCATTGATTTTTAATCACAGACTTCTATAATTAATTAGACTCACTTCGGCTGTTAAACAGAGATAATACAAGTGGTGTTAGCTGTGCCAGGTTCATATTGTACCAATTTTTGATTCAAGTACCTATCAGAATATTGTATTATCACAGCATCAGATTGGATGTGGTCACAAAATAAATTGGGATAATATTCAGGTATTAGATATAGAATCGTTTTTTCAAAAAAGAATCGTCGGAAATGATTTTTGTTAAAAAACAAATTCATGGTCTGAACAGAGTAGAAAATTACCAGAGATATACTTTCCGTTGCTTAGCATAACTTCCCCTACATAATACCATTTTACCCTCTCCTTCGATACATGTTGGGTATATAAAGCTGTGTATCATAATGAGAATTCGGCAGAATATTTTAACGAGTTCTTTATTACAACAAATCATCCACTTTCAATATTAATCCTCATAAGTTGATTGGAACACAGGTACTAATTTTTATAATTTATAACTCGCGAAACAATTTTATTGAATTAATCAAAAAATGTGATCATTAGAATCTGGAAATTTTGCGTTCAATTAACAACGAGTTACGAACATTTGGACTATCGAAAAAATTATAATAAAAGACGAATTTCTTTGAATATTATTTGAAACTCTTTGGACTAACAATATAAAGAAAAAGGAAAAACAATTTTAGTTAACGAGTGTTATTGCGTAATAATTAGACATCTTAAGAGATGAATAAACTCAAATTAGTCGTACGTTTTTGTGTGAAAAAAATTTTTATGAAATTCGTATATACTGAAGATGGCCTAATTTAAGGCCGAAACGTCTATGTAATATTTTTATAATTCGATTATATGTTTTGGAATCAAATATGAACTAATCGCTAAGAATATCTTGCGTTCGTGGTGTATGCCCTTTATCTTTTCGTTTTCAAATTTAGACCACGTATGTATTGACATTTATTGTCTATCAGAACATGTTAAGATAAAAAAATAGGATGCTAAATGAAAATATAATATATACGCGTAGCTGTCTGTGTGGTTACAGATTATAGGGATCTTTAGTTAAATAGTTGTAATATTTAGTATTATTACGTAAAATTATAACGAATAACATTTAAATAACACTATGTGTTTTTAATTTGATATAATAATATTTCTTGCGTTGTATAAAGATTATGTGTCAATTACAATGTTTCAACAATATCAAATTTTAAAACAGTCTTAAATTATTTATTTTAATAAACACTATTTTATTGGATACACACACATTTTAATTTTTGGTAATATTTTAATACAAATAACAATATTTTATAAGCAACAAAAGTTACACTTTCCTACATATCATTTTTATAAAGTATCTTACGAACAATGATAAAGTAAATATATTTTACTGCTTCAAAAAAATAAACTTCTGTTGAAAACGTTTGAAAATGATAATTTTAAATATGTTTAATTCAGCTATTAGGTACGTTATACATATTCTTTAACAAATACCTTTCTGTTAAAAGTTGAAAGCTGTTTTTACAACTCCATTATTTAAAACATAGTTGAGTGTATACTTACTGCAAATAAAGTATTATTCCTGATAACACACGTAGGTTTCATACATGTTTTCTAAACGTATCCAATGTTTTGATCATTTCTTAAACATTTTTTATTTAAAAAAATGTTTTCCTTAACGTTTTTCGAGTGGACGTTTTAATCAATCAAAAATATTTTCAAGAGCAAGTGAAATATTTTGAAGAAATAACATTTGTGAAAAGTTTCTTACACGAATATGTGCTACCTGGAATATTTTTACAAACTTACTCTATGTATTAAAATTGTTCTATTAAGATACAATTCTGATTGCTAATTTGTATATTTGTTACAATTGTAACGAACAAAATATGGATGTTAATAATATGTTTCCGATTACTGTGATCTTATTCCTTCGAGAAATCACAGCAGACTAACATCAACGATGACGGATTACATTATAAATATAAAATGTTATCTAAATAGTTTCTTTTAATATATATATATATTATATTAGTTGATGTGATGATAATCGGTTTCCTTTTCGGTTGAATACATATTTAATGTGAATAGATACGTTTGATTAATTTATACAAATGTTTAATTTCTGCTATTCTGTTATTAAACTGTTAACAGAAATAATTCTAACGAATATAGTGACATACTAGAAAAATTTTTCACATTTTTATCCTCTTTCAGCCATTTTAGAAGTACTTACAATTAAATTTAAAGTGTTTAATATATGTATGTTTATGATATATATGTATATGTGTGTTTATGTATGTAAATAAGTTTATATTATGTTAAATATTATTGATAAGATTTTCTATAATCTCTTATACTTTTCTCATGGTTATTTATCTACATTATGAGAATGAGAATAAGAGGGAGAGTCAGATCTCTCTGCCCTGTAGTTAATCAACACGCTTAAAAAGTTTGTCACGCGACACATGAAATATTAGGCTTGGAATGGTAAACAAAGCAATAACTGTATCCAACAGTAGATGCTCGATCTT
This sequence comes from Mycetomoellerius zeteki, assembly GCF_001594055.1. Classification (NCBI taxonomy): domain Eukaryota; kingdom Metazoa; phylum Arthropoda; class Insecta; order Hymenoptera; family Formicidae; genus Mycetomoellerius; species Mycetomoellerius zeteki. The sequence continues at coordinate 144,965 of NW_017257076.1, read as the reverse complement.
GCAAGAAATGGCATTGCAATATGTTAAAGAATAGATGTATGCGTTTAAGTGAGACACACAAAACGATATAATGTAAGAAATGAATTAAAGATGCTACCATTATCGATATTTTTAATTTGGAATTAGAAAAGTCAAAGCAACTCCAAAATGATCATTAAAAATCACTTTTTAATCATTTATGATTTAACAAAAAATGAAATAATAATCATACCCCAAAGGCGAACAAAAACAATAGATGTTACATAAATAAATAAAATTTAATATTTCAATATTAAAATTAACGAAACTGGTTTCGACTTACAATAGTCTTCTTCAGTCGCATATGAGTCACAAGAAGAAAATATAACGTTAACAAATCATAATTTATGATTTATTTTTACATTATCGCCAATGTTAAAGTGATTGTTCTTGGAAGATTTTTAATTTTTAATTATGATCTTGATGCAAAAACCTGTCATTCCTGATTGTACGTTCGTATAATTAACTTGTGGAAGAATCAATATAGCAAAAAGAAAAACAGTACCTGTAACACGATGAATTTATTACAATTATGTTGTTTGTTGATGTTAAACAAGGCTGAAATGATTTATTACACAGACACTGTGTCATCTGTACCATTTTCTGAAAAAAGCTCAAAGATAGCTTCGCGTTTTAATGTTCATTATGCGCCAATTGAATTTTTTTCTTATTGGAATCATCATGTTGACACGCATGCTTTCAAGCATTTAAACATTCGAATACATAACGCAATTGTTACGCCCTATACCTTCTCGAAAGTTTAGCATATCGATGCATATTAAGTTTTCATATTAATTTACTTCCTCATTACTTTCCTTTATCACATTATAACTACATAAAATTATAATTGCAACCATTTTATGTAATTAAAGTTATAATTATATAATGAGTTGTAATTATGTAACTTTATAATTATGTAAAGTCATAATTGATTCTAAATAGGTAACAGAGATAAAGTTTAAAAATGTTCAAAATTTGCGTATGCGTTTCAAGAATCGAAAAATACCGGTCAAATGTATTTTCTTTCGTTATGCTTCTCTGCTGAATGATTTTCGTATTTTACATTATTAATCAATCTTTAACAATTTTCCATAAGAAACGTAAAATCGTCAGAACCTTCTCATTTTTGTTACGTTTCCTTTCATCGGTTCAAGCGTCAATTGCCAATGTTCTTTTATCGTATCAAGAACTCCGTGTTAGCACCGTGAGGTGCTCGGAAATTTAGACGTTACGTAAAGACATTGAAAAAGAAAAACAACGTGAATTGCGCTCTACGAAAACAAAAGATGCACAATGGCTGTTACACGCTGACGACGCTGTTAATGCCCTCCTACCTCCTGACTGTTTCTCGGAATTTCTTAATTGCGTCTTATTACTAACGTTTACACCACGAACAAGAAGGATACGCAGTAAACGCAAATGAGGGAATTATGATGCGCGCAAGTCGCAAGTGTTTAGCCCAGATGCACTTCTGATACGCCGGATCTACAATAAAAGTCATAGCGGTCGTAGGATCTTAAGTCGTAAAAATTTAACCAATCACAATCGAATATAAGAAGAATAATCGACTATGATTGATCAATTTTCTACGATTTAAGACTCTATGACCTCTACGACTTCTATATTGTATAGACTCCTTATAAGCCAATCTTAGCTGACTAATTTAATTTTTTCTCTTTCATCGCATTTTCTTTATCAATCGTATTCTTGTAGAGTTTATTTGCTTCTTGAATCGATTCGCACCGTCTATAACAAAATATGTTGAAACTTGAAAGCGTTATATCGTTATATATGTATACTTGACAAAGTGAAATGCACTTTACGCAGAGCATGAGTCATTACATGACATCAAAATGATGTTAAAATGACTCCAAAATGATCATTAAAAGTCACTTTTCAATCATTTACTGTTCATTTTAATGTCATTTTTACGGTATCATGATTTGTATTTTTTCTTGGGGTGTCTCACTTTGTTAAGTCCAGAGTCACATAAATGTGAACAAAACTAAAGGTTTTCTCAAAAGAATTCGTCATCATTCGTCACACGTCAGAAAATGGGAAAAGAATCTTGAGTCTGTAGAAAAGAACTTTGATTGATGCGTTTCATTAGTTTTAGAATAATACAGAAACAATAGTTTTATAATAAGGCTCGGTCTTTTAAAAAGGCTCTCGAGTTTAAAAGAGGATCTTAAATACTTTATTATAGTAAAAATCCTATCAATATAGTTCCTACATTGAAAAAAAAAAAGAAAAACAAAAGGGACACGAAATTTATAGAATGACGTTTTAAATTATGACATGACATTAGCCTGGAGTAATAAATTGTAATTCGTTTTGGGTACTAAATAGTCAGTTCTATACTTATATTTAAGCCTTATGTAAGTACATAAATCTTAATACAATAGATAGTTTTAAAGGATCGCCGGAAAAAAACCCAATTTTTCCAATTTTTCCGCGGATTTTTTCGGTTTTTTTCCCAAGGGTAGAAAAATTCATTTTGGAAAAATTCACGC
>NW_017257076.1:133095-142101 GCF_001594055.1 Mycetomoellerius zeteki | reverse complement strand
GTGGCAAACTAGAATTAAAAATCTGTCTACTTAAACTTTGCCATATATTAAAGAAAGGTTAGATTAGGTTTTACTATAAAAATAGAAGGATAACTTTTAATAAAAATAATGCTACATAATTTCATAGATCGCATTAATTTTATAAAGGAATTTAGAAGTTACTTATTATGTCTTTTACATAGTAAAAACAGCAATTTTTCCAAAAAAAAATTAATTTTTCCGGTTTTTTTCCAGCAATTTGAAAAAAGCGGCTTTTTTAAAATTATAATACAATACTTAAGACGATCTTAAAACAGGAACGAACTGTGAATATTAGCCAAATTTAAGCATCTATTCAAATAATCGTCGAAGAAACCTCCCTCATAGCTATGTTCAAATTCTTCCACTCGACTGCCGTCCAGGTAACATTTCATTTTTGTTGTTCACCTAATGTTAAACAAGGATAACGTGATAGGAACACTCGGGTGGGAATTTGATAAAGTCCTGATATCTACCGATCTTCCTTCATATACCCATTCGACGTTTATGTCTGTTCATGTCCGAGCGGACCTCTTAGGGCCCCTCTCGTACCCCTTTGCCCTTCCGTCCCACGCCCAACCCCCTCCCGGGAGATCTGTCCCCCTTTCGTGCCTTGTTCCTCGTCGGTCGGTTCAGTTCCCCCACCAATCGGTGTCCAGTTATGTTGTGGCGAGCAGTGGCGAGCGTCACTGACTTGAGCGATCGGTTTGTCTCGTTTTTCGCATTGTTTCGCGAATCGCATTCTCAAATTTACTTTTACGACACCGTTGTTGGCGTGTTTTGCGACAATTAGTGTGCGTTTAGATCGCATTAGTTTGAATGCATCAACCATCCCAAGCTAACGAAGGGAACGACCGATCATCGGCGGTACGCAGGTAGGCGGCCGAGTAAGTCGCGAAACGGAGTTAGCGGAGTGAAGGTGGCGGCGGAACCGCGGAACGGGGAACGAGGAGCGGCATCGGCTTGAATTCAGCTGCGGATTTCGCGGGCGGCGTATTACGGATTACGGGTTCCAGGAGGCTCCTTGGGATTCCGACCGTTTTCGTCCACCACGGAAGAGCCACGGCAGGAGAGAATGCGGCGCGATCGGCCGACAGACGATGGCCGTTAGAACGGTGAGTGTATTTGTATTCGAGTGTATAATGTAACGTCGCGCGCGGTATGTACGTGTGTATGTGTGCACGCGCGCGAGCCACTGCCATATTGAGACAACGTGGATTCTCGTGACTGACGGAGCCGCACGGCGAATCCGGCTGACCATCGAATTTCGGGGACGCGACACCCGCTGCCCTTCGTCACTCTCCGTCCCCGCAGGTATCCACCTGTGAAGGCGCGCGGTGCTACCTTCTGACAGGTAGAGTACGGCGAGTAGGGGCCATCGGCTTTGCGCGAACGATCGCAGCGACGCGAACGACTCGCACGGGCAAACGCGAGTGCATCGTGCCGGGCCACGGTGAGATTCCTCAATTTATGGGACGATAACTCAGGCAGAATACAAGTAATAACATCATAATAACACATCAAGATGAAGTAGAAATCATGTTGAGAAAAATCATACTGATAGCTTAAAAATTATTCAAGACTTTTTCACTTAAAAATCATTAAGAATAATTTTTTATTGAAAAATTACTTAAAAATCATTTTTATGTCAAGAATTTATCACAAAATTATTGTCAAAAGTGTATCGAATGACGTTCATAAAAATTTTTATTGATAATAAAGATTTTTCCTAAAATGACTTTTACTTGTCATCTTAATCTTATTATGATTTTGTATTCTCTCCGATAAGTTCATTTGTCTTTAAAATCATGACAAGTGTGGTATTTAATTTTTTATATGTGAAAGTCATGTCATTCTCAAATAAAACTTTCCTTTTCTCCCTGTTTACTCAATTATCCAAAATTTAATTTAAATCGATTCTTTTTTTTCATTCAAGTTACACCTAAGTGATTGAAGATAAAAAACTTCTCATAAGTATTAAGTTTAGTGATACGAATAAATTAAAAAGTTACATCTCTCTTGCGATTAAAACGTATCATACATTAAAACATTTGTGTTAATATGGGCAAAATTTATTTGACTGAGTTGACAGGAAAGTTTTAATGTTTGATAAAAATGTCTTTATACAGGGTGACCCATTTTAATCTATCATCCCAAATATTTCCGTTCCCTTGCATTTTAAAAGAAAATGTTTCAGACAAAAGTTGTATGGTTTCAAGGGAGCCATAAAATGGTATCATTGGTTTGATCTTGGATAGTCGCTTAAAGGTCACATGAAGATCACCTTCAAACCTTTTTAAATTAAACCCATTATTTTTCATTACATATTCTTGTAGCTTACCTCGAGAGCTTTCCAAACACTATAAAATATTTTTTATATGTGAAATATTTTTTATATTTTGTCATTAAGTATTTTTCGAATTATAAGACTCGAAAGTTACAGTACAGCCGACATTAGCATTACGCAAGTTGTCTGACCGATGGCTAAAACTTCTTGAATGTTGTTCAGGATCATGTCCTGGATAATTTGTCAAGATCAAGGCTATTGCAAGCTGTACCTCTTATTTTCATTCTTGCACTAAAAATTCATTTTTACGTAAAAATGAAAATAAGAGGTACAATTATCAATGGCCTTAATCTTGACAAATGTTATCCAGGACATGATCCTGAACAACATTCAAGGGGTTTTAGTCGTCGGTCGGACACTTTGGGTAATGCTAATGCCGACAGTACTGTAACTTTCAAGCCTTATAACTCAAAAAATACTTAATGAAAAAATATTTTATTATAGTGTTTTGAAAAGCTTTCAAGGTAAACTACAAGAATATGTAATGAAAAATAGAGGATTCTCTCCATTTAAAAAATTCAAAGTTACCTTGCGCGAACCTTGACAATGCCACTCAAGATCAAACCAATGATACCATTTTATGGCCCCCTTGAAACTATACGACTTTTGTCTGAAATATTTTCTTGTAAAATGCAAAGGAACGGAAATATTTGGGGTGATAGATTAAAATGAGCCACCCTGTATAGAAAGAAATATTGGTATTTGCTAATGAGAAATATTATGATTTATTTACGTAATTTTAAATCTACAATAATTATTTTAGTACAATAGAAATAATTGTTTTTTATTAATTAATTAGCTTTTTTTTTGAATGATTTGAATTCAGAAAAATAAGTTTTTGTCACTACTGTTGATTATCTTTTATCTTTACATATTTAGCATCTCATTTTAATGTTAAAGCAATTTATATCACACTTGCGCAAAATACTCGATCACCTTCGACTTCAACAATTTTTTTATTAATGAATTTCATTATATTCATCATAATAGTCAGCAGATTCCGTTAGCATAAATATATTATCCAAGAATGTGTTAGAAGAAACAAATAAGAATATTGTTGCATGAATATTGTTACAGAATCGACTTTCTCTTTCTACTGAGATCTTTTTCTTTACACTGAAAAAAAATGATATTGTGTCAACAGCATTATTTTAGTTGAAAATAATTTTGTTAATTCAATAACATCATTAATGAAACAAGTACATCATGCTCTTGTTTTTTAATAAAATTTTATTTATTTCATTAATACTATTTCTTTAATCAATAAGGTTATTTTCAATTAAAATAGTGCTGTGGGAACAACATTTTTTTCAGTGTAGTCGACATACATCGACATACATATTTATTCCATAATTTTATTCGGATAGTAAACAACAATTCCGATTGAAATGTGATACAGTAACTCAGAATAAATTATTGAAGTTTTCCAATAGAGCTGCGTTCAGCAGAAAAAGCAACTTTGCAACTGTTGATTCTTTAATATGATTGGTTTTTGCCCTTTTTTTCGTTGAATTTACATGTAGATATAAACCAATCATTAAAATACCTTATAACAGTTGCAAAGGTGCTTTTTCTGCTAAACGCAGCCATTAATTCATTCCTCGGTTTTAATAATTATTCGAATGAAATCGTAAAAAACAAAATGTCGAAACGATCCTTTCAGCACTGATGTCAATTCGTGCGGGAAATTTACATCGCGGTCTTGTCATTGATTTCTTTGTCTTGCCGATTAACGATACTTAACGAAGTTTCAAGAGACGGGCGCGGTGAATTTGACTTTCACTCCGAGTTTCTGCACTGCTTTCACCTATCTAAAGTGTGCGCTTTAATCAGAAACATTTCGGAACAAGAGTTCACTCGCACATTAATCATTTTTCCTCGTTATCGTCGCGCGATAAAGCGATCGCAGGGGATAAGAAACGTAACAGCAAAACTTTCCAACCCAAGAAACACATGAAAGTCAATAAAAAATCAAAATAACTTTAGTTTGATTCTTAACATCAATAAACAAATTGTGTAACCAAAAATCATTTTGACTTTCATGACGTCAAAATAAAGTCATTTTGACTTTTTCATGATTTGGTGTGTTCTTTAGGAAATAAAAATTATCATGATACTAAAATGACGTCAAAATAGTTCCAAAATGATAATTAAAAGTCACTTTTCGATCACGATTTATTTTAAGAATGTTTAGTTAGTCATTTTCGAAAAATTTAATAAAAATTTTACGTATTCTTCTATTATTACGTCCGAGTATGTATGTAAAATTTTGAGCAAAATTCTCTTATTAGTTTAAAAGTTATTTATTTATTTTTTATTTGTCTTGATTCTTATATAAAATCGCGTTTTGTAACATTTATTGAATGAGAAAGTAATATTAAGGCCGGTATTCATAGTCAGTTCTTATTTCAAGACCGTCTTAAGTAATGTCTTAAGACGCTAATGCGGCTTTCTGATTGGTTAGGTTTGCGACATCTTAAGATTATACTTAAGACGGTCTTGAATATAAGAATCGACTATGAATACCTAAGCCTAGGCCTAAGAATTAAATCAAATTTTATACATATACTAACATTAATAAATATTCGTGCAAAAGTTTTTATTTGGATTATTTACTCGTTTAAAAGTTATGATCTAAACCTGTAGAAAAATATGGTCTTTTTGCTGCATAAAACCATTATAAGCCAAATTATTTGTTGCTTTGTTCTTTGCAGTTGGTTTCAAGATGTATTCACAGACTGATATCATCGAAATTTTTTTATTGGTTGATATTAGCTATTTTTGGTTGATTGTTTATCGGGTATCTTTAGTTGATATTGTATAGACAAAACATCCTTAACGTCATTTTGACGTTAACGTAACTTGTTGTTCTGCTTGGATTGACGCACATGCGAGGCGTTGCTGCAGCTGCACAGATGTTTGCGGAGGAGGCTTTTGTTGTCACCATATCTATTTTCTTGGTACACAAGCTTCTTCCGATATGCTCAAATTTGATCCGATGGACCCGCGTTTAATTTCTTATCGCCACGTTGAATCAGACTACGTCTCAGTAGATTGATTGTAAACTTGGAATCAGAGGCCCTCCCTACGATAACGCCCTTCAACAGAAGACGTACGTGCACATCTCTCCTTTCCCTTCCTCCCATCTTCCTTTAGCTCTACTCAGCTCGTCTTATCGCCCACAATAATCTATTTCCATATCCAATCCGCAGTACGTAACGGCAACAAGTGCCATAAATCGTGGATGCTACACGTCTCACGAGCCCAGACTTACTTTGCTTGCAGTAATAATCACAATATCTGCCATGCATTTCACGCGTACGCATTTCAAGATTTGCACGACGCGTGCGAATCTGTTCTAATTGAATTTTCCTTATGAATAATTTACGACATCCGATTTCTCACTGAGAAATGTTGACGACCCGGAAAGTTTCTGTACCAATTCGATCGGTTGTCAAATAATTTCCTTCAATTTCGACTAAAGCAACGATCATTTGGACTCGAAATTTTTGGACTTTACAATCTGTGCGATTGGTACTTTGTGAACCAACTGAGCTTCCAAATTATAGGCAAAGAATCTTTGAACCTTCCCCTACTTAAGGAACACAAAAAAGTAAAAAAAATGACTTTTGATTCTTAAACAATCAAATTTTGTAACAAAAGAATCATCATTTCGATTTTCATGACGTCAAAATAAAGTCATTTTGACTTTCTTTTGACTTGGGGTGTTCCTTGTATATCATAAGGTGGAGATTAACTTGCATTCTATATTTCAAATAGGACGCTTTAGGACTTAGATGCAGTTAGCATCCCTCAGTTAGTAATCCTCAGTTATATACCTATAATTGAGGGTTATAGCACGGATCTTTGAATTATTAGTATAATCCTTGTGATAGTTTTTCTTTTTAAGACTGAATGACTTTCAACCGAACGTGAATGGGATTTCTGTGCGCAGGAAATGTGTAAGGACGATCGCTCGAATGCCGATCGTGAATCGCAGAACTAGTTAAGGATGTTATCTCGCTAGTTGCCCCGATATATTACTTATACCACTCCTGATGAATCTTTCATCATAACCACTATCCTTCCTGATCGTTAGGAGTTAAATCCAACCGTCGAAGAGAGCAGCGTCGCCGCGTAATCAGTCACCAGCGGTCGATTTGAAATTGAGATTCGTTCGAAGGAAAATATAAGTTTATATCTCTGTAGGATTATATCAGTATCGATGATACCTCATAATCGTGAGTAATCACGTTGCTATTACGCTGGATCGCACTTTTCCACGCGAGACAGACATGGCGTATGTGTATGATCTTCGGAATTCTTTTTCTAATCCCACAGGAACGACTGATTCGCACAGTTATTTGGTTGTTGGCGAACCCACACGGCAAGTTCATTATACAACAATGCTGCAAATACACATTTACGTATCACTCATATACACTTTCTCTTCTTATAAAGATACTTATTAACATCAAAAATTATTAAATTACTTGTTAATTTAATAAGTGATATTACTATTCTGGTTCTGCTCATAATTGCGTTTCACGATCGAAAAAGATTTCGATGCGTGAATGAAGTACGTGTATATATTCACACAGTTTACTAGTCTCTAAATCTGAATCAGTGGATATTCACTGATATCAATGCCAAGTATGCCACTTGTAATCAGTGAATGAAATGTGAGATCCCTAACCTAGCTGATCTTTATTATGTGATTTAACCAACCTTGTTTTAGTGCATAAATTTAATAAATATGGAATTGGAAGATTGAAATTAACATGCAAATATCAGTATTTTAGTTATATAATGCTCGAACATTCTTCCTTTTTTAATCGAACTTCACTGATTATCAGTGCCAAGTATGCCACTGGATAATTAGTAACTATCCACTGATTCAGATTTAGAGAGTAAGATCCGCTTTAACCGAATATTGAATTTCTCTTATTTATTAGATTTATTCTCATCAGTTCAAATTCATATCATAATTGTTTTCCATTTAAGGTAAAATATTCTTCTGTTAACAATAAATATGATTGTCGCTATATCGATCCTTTTACTCGTATATATGATTCAAAAGAAGTAACAGCATTGTATCCGGAAATCTTGTCTGTGGGTAATCTCATGATACTACGAACATTTGAAAAAAGTTGGAGCAAGATACAATTTAGTTTAAGAACAATAAGAAATAATGAGAGTAAGAAATATAAGAACAAAGGAACAATAAGAATCAGAATAATAAAAAATGATAAAAGTAAGACTTATTTCAGAGTGAGATAACAAAAACTTATTTTTTCCTTACATTCTTTAATTTTTAAAATCCTTTTTCTTATATGCGCAATTTAAAATTAACGCTCTAAAGTAGGAACACAATCTGCTTATTTAAAATAAAGACAGTTCTTATCGTGATCGAAACTCCGGCAATTTACGCTCTCAATCGCACGGCTGAAGGCAGTGACATACTAAATCATGTGTGTGTGAGGGAAAGTCGTGCGAAAATCCTCTAGAAAATAAGCGGGAGCACGTTACAGTTAGTTTTAAAACTGACATTAATCAAAATTGCTTTTTGCGAGCATTATTTTACATATGCCTATGCGAATTTGAAGACGTGTTGCATCACCATGTTTAGATTATATATTATTGTGAACCTCATAATTCTAGATCTTATTATGTTGAGACACGAATTCGAAAACATCTGTTGCAAAAGTCCATTATACAACCATGAGAAAATTATTTACAACGTACTTATAAATGCAAATAATTGATTAATACTTAATTTATGATGTGTGTTAGTGTAGTCTCTAATTTGTTTGTCTCATGATTGTCGATGGTAAATTTAATGAGTTATTGCAGCATTTATCGTCAAGTTCAAGAACTTGATCATTATCACCCGATAGAAATAATCTCTTGATTTAGGTTCTATTTATAGCGACGATAATAGAAGTATATGCGAATGAATCCATTCGCTCATGTTTCTATATAATTCATTTTCAGAACGCACGACCTAGATTTCAGGCAGTGTCCTTACGCTCAATTTCGATAAATAAGTCGCCGCTTATATGCAAATATGAGGATATAAAAAACGTGCCATGAGAAAAATGTCGGGTTAAAAATAGACGAACTTAGCAGAAGATTTTGATTATACTAATCCGGTTATATTAATTAGAATTCTAGTAGATTTAATCAGAAAATTCAATTTTTTTCAACTTGACTAGAATTCCATTGAATCCAATTAGACATTTTTGTTAATATGATAGCCTCTTCAAATCTTAAACTCGTATACACTGAACAAAAATGATGATTATTTTAACAATATTATTTTAATTGAAAATAATCTTACTGATTTATATAACAACAGTATTAATGAAACAAATATTTATTAAAACAAGATCATAAGTATTTGTTTCATTAATGGTGTTATTGAATTAACAAAATTATTTTCAGTTAAGATAATGTTGTTGATATAACATCATTTTTTCAGTATATGAATTCAACAATGTTTATTATGCTATTATGCTTGTTATTTGTTATTAGATTTGTTTGCGTTGCTTGTACTTTTACTCAACATCTTCACTTTCTCTCTCTTCAACGTTTGAATATACAGGGTGTTAGTTAAGTATGTTGCCATATTCAACAGAGCG
>NW_017257076.1:48906-133080 GCF_001594055.1 Mycetomoellerius zeteki | reverse complement strand
ATATAAACATGTGTCCTAAACGTCTTAGTTTCCGAAATACACGTGAATGTTCGCAAATGTTTGACGAAACGGTAAATTGCGTTGGAGATATCTTCCTGCATAAATATGCCTTGCTTCACGTGAGTTACCATTCGCACAACCATTCGTAAACAAAGTGACAAAGTTAAAGTCAAAGTCACAAAATCAAAAATAGACTTAAGTTCTGATCTTTGTACGTCAATCTTTGAGAAGAAGGCTCGATGGATGTATCATGGCGCAAGGTGGACATTTTCAACAATTCATCTAATTGTTTTATTTCATCAGAAGAACTGAAGCCTGTTTTTGTTTTTCTATTTTTGACTAGTTTTTGACTAGTTCAAGCTGTATTTCTTTCAAATAAACAGATTATTACTATACGTTTAAATTTTTTTATTTCGAAAAGCCGTTTAAGACACATGTTTATATGGACTTTTTTACTTGAAATAAACCAAAGAATCATTCTGTTGAGTATGGCAATATACTTAACTAACACCCTGTATATTTATCTTCTTTTCCTTAATCCTCCGTGAACCAGGTGGAAAATCAACATGGATCAAATGTGGGTATATTTCATACTCCATGCTATACTTCATTATAAATATACTAGGTATATAATTTAGTGTGATTGGTAACAACGCACTCTCCAGTTGCACGAAATCGGCAAAACGTATGAGCGGTACTTTTTAAGAGGTTATAGAAATTCTTGCTGGGATATGTCACACCCCACTTAGTTCACGAAGGATTAAGTGTAAAAATTTTTGGTGATTTCAAGCAATGCGAACAGACCTAATAATACAACGAACATAAATAAAACATAAAATATAATATAGGAATATTTAGAATTTACATAACTAAATTCTGAATTTTCTATTTTCAAGATTACTTGGGTTTTTCTTTGTTAATTGAATCCAAATTGTTAGCTTATTCACGAACGTATGAGAACACAATTTGAGGACGCAATTACAGATTAAATAAACGTGGCGAGATGGCCCATTATGCGGGATTATTTCTCGGGTTTTGTTAGAGACTGTCATAAAAAAAAGTTGTTACATTGATTAATCTGTCCCGATTTTTCAACTGAATGTGAAATATTTCCCAACATATAGCTTGATGCATAGCTTGACCGCCATTTACGTCATCACACACATAAACTCTAAATCACTGTGCTAAACATATTTGACATTCAACGAGACATCGCTACATCCGGATATCCTTGCTGCTCAAGACGTTTTCTCGCATTGCGTAACTACTTCGTAAGAAAGAGAGAGAACATGGTTTGAACGAAGGAAAAAAAGAATTAGGTAGATAGAGAGATAGGGGAGAAAAACGAGAAAGGAACGATAATAATAATAATAATATCAATAATAAAATTAAATTTATCGAAGTTTTAGAACAAGCTTTTTAAGAACAAATAATAACATAACAATTATATAGCTTACAGTTATAGATTAAAAATGCAGTAAAACAACTGCAGATTGAGTATTATAATTAACAAAATGCTTTGAAAAAAATTTACTAAATCTTAATACATATTTTTTAAAATTATATCTACTAAATAAACACAGTAAATAAATATTTACTTAATAAAAAAACATAGTTAAATCAAATTAATGATTCTTGTTCCAAATAAATATATGTTTATGTTAAGTAAATATTTACTTATCGTTAGAACTACTCAAATAAATATTTATTAAAATTTATTATTTTTTCTTTGTAAGCATCGAGCTAAACATAATTACAGATTAGACATTGATTTCGTTTTGCGTATAAAGATTTTTATTATATAACTTACAAAAGAGGTAACTTCCAGAAGAGGAAAAGTGTGATTATTGTTATTATTATCTAAATTATTGTTTGAATGATTCACTGATTATCTCGTAAAAGTGCAAATATACGTTGTAGTTAAAGTTAAACAGTTTCTGTTTTTTCTTTTTCTTTTTTTTTTTTCGTAACATTGCAGAACTTGATAATTGATCAAGATCTTGAGTTGTATTTTTGAATTCAGCTGCCTTTTCAAGCCAAACTGAAAATAGATTCACTGTGCAAGATTAGATTGTCAAGGTAACAATATCGCGTTGGTTATTTTTTCGTTGACGCGTAGAAGCGTGAATTACGATATAATTATTATTCTATTGTCTACATTTTTTAAATCGCCGCTTACAGAAAGGACTATCGTTGCACCGAGTTATGTGGATTACGTGTTATAATAAAAAAATGTATCTGGGTCTGCGACATTCGACATATGCAATCAGTTTATGTATTCACACGCAATATGATGTAATCGTTGGCACAGCAAAACGTAATCGTGGATATAAACCGATAATTGCATAAAAAACAGTTATATATAAATTTATTATGTGCAAGGTAGAGAAAAGATATATAGTATGTAAATAATTGAATGTATGGCACAATCTTTTTATATAATAACAATAAGACAATTGATAACTTAAAGATGTAAAAAAATAGATTGCAAGCATTAATCACGAATATTTTTATTTTCTTATGCAGCCTCTTGAAACAAATATGTATGAATAATTAATACCATTACAAAATAAACTTATCTTTTTTTCATTTACGTCATATTTCTTATAAATTAATTTGCAATTATAATGTTCATGTTACAAAAAAACATCAAAATTTTTATTTAATTATTAAAATATTTTACATATACATTTATTAATATATATTTACATATGATTTCATTTCAAAATAAAAGCAAGGATATTTTCCGATTCTTGTTACTTTCGAAATATCTGCTGGCATCATAAACTACGAAAGATCTCGTTCCGACATCCAGGCGACCTCTTCAATTTGTTTAATCGCCAACTAGGGTCAACTCGATTAAAAAAGGTTACTTGTCCGACCGCGAATAATCTCTATTATGACGTTGCCTTTCTTCGTTGTACTTCGTACGTGCAATACTCGTGACTCTTTCACTCTAAATCTACAATTACATTTCCTACGTGATTATTAATAATTATGTTATTTGTTTCCAGTTTCATATTTTGTAAATTATTGAAGAAAAGCATAAAAATGTCGGAAATATTTTACCATGATAATGCCATAAATAGCTTTGAATTAACTCTTGATTTGTACGACGAAAACAACCGAACACAATCGAAGTTATGTAAAAGATGTTTCGCTAATTCCAGTGCTCTTAAAATAACGTCGACTGGTTGTTTACATTCTGGAAAGAAGTGGCCTATACACACATACGCTTTGCAAAAATCGTTTGAAGTATAGGTTGAAGATGCATCGTTCGCATCGCATGTGAGAATACTAGCGATTGTTCTACGTTTGCGCAATGATAAAAATCAGATATCTAGCACTAATTGTATACGGATCTAGCAGCATCTTAATGCATTCCTAGCACTACCGGAAGCAACTGTAACAAGCATCATTTACTGAGGAAAATTCTTGCTTTTATATTTAAAATTACATTAATTGCATCAAAATTATAAATTGGATAAAAAGCAATTATACAAAGATCTTGTTTGAAAATTGTAGAATTATTCAGTATAAATTTCAGCGAGTAAATAATTCATTATTTCTGCAACAAATGTAAAAATATCTATATATTTGCATTTAATTTACACATGATCGAAAATGGAAAGTACTTAAATAAAAAATTCAATCTTATTTGATAATCTTTTACGTGATATTTAGCAATCTTATTACTGAATATCTCGTTTCAATATATTTATAGCGATATACTTTTCATATCTATAATCTTGTCTCATTATATAATCATGGATTAACTTGGCGATAAGAAAAGAGAGATTCTCGGTTTTTTTTAAATATTTATTTTCCATTATCCATCTAGGCGCATATGTCGAGTTAAGTGGTCAATGGCTTTCTCTTGTAAAAAAAAGATACGCGATTTTGTAAACGGAGGGAAACTCACCGTTTCTAACTTAACATTCAGCCTGTTATTCTTCCTACATATCCTCGCGTGATATTCCACACGCGGATCGACGTATTTCGCGATACTATGATTTTGCAACACACCCGCATTCATACGCACATACTTGCGAACGCAAGCTGCATGCTTACGAAGCATTAACATCGATCGCTATATAATTGTCACGTAAAAGAAATGGGATTGCTTACAATACTTTGATATTATCAAATAAGTAGGTCTGCGATAGAAAGTAAGATAATATTTAAAAGAGGTATTGTATTCGTCGAAATACAAGGAAATAAGGAATTTGTAATAATTAGGAACAAATAATTACAGAATCGAGATAAAATAACATATAACACTTCTTTTGTACCTACATTATTTCATTAAAATAGCGATCAAAGATACGAAATTATATGGGTTATCCTACACTCGTCGTATACGATATATTCAATAGCGCATCCTAAGATTAAAAGATTAATTGAAGTGGAATTGTCGAAAAGGGAAATATCGAAGAATACTTTTAAAGTATTTCAGGCGATCGCAATCTGGCCGATTTTTGCATAAAATTTATGTATTTAGATTCGTAACTACATTTGGGTGTTCCAAAAGTAACGATAAATCTTTCGCATAGAGGCAAAATGGACTAAACTAAGAAGAAAAGTCCTTTACCATTTTGCAATTTTCGCAGTAGTTAACAAGATATTAATTGCTAAAAATGGTCTTCAACAATTTTTTACTCAAATATCTATCAACTACAGAAAAATTGCAAGAGACAAAAATTGTTTATTTTCTTCTCATAGAGCTCTAAGAATTTTTTCAGAATTTTTTATCAATTTTTTAGTAAAGCATTTTCTTATTTTTATATGAGAAAATATAGTATTAAAAAATTCTGAAAAAATTTTTTTTAAATTCTTAGAGCTCTATGAGAAGAAAATAAACGATTTTTGTCTCTTGCAGTTTTTCTGTAAAGTTGATATTTGAATAAAAAATTATTGAAGACCAATTTTCGACAATTTTTAGTAATTAATATTTTGTTAACTATTGCGAAAATTGTAAAATGGTAGAGGATTTTTCTTCTCAGTTTAGTCCATTCTGCCCCTGTGCGAAAGATTTATCGTTACTTTTGGAACACCCTGTATATAATCACATAATCGATTTATAATTTATTTATTTTTATAACTCAGATGAGGTCGATTTTTACTGCTCAGTCTTGAGTGATCTTATCTTATGGTTTCCTATGTGCAAATGTATGTTACATGTGTACATATAATTATAACAATCAACTGTGTGCTGATAGCAAACCTTAATTGCTACATTTAAATGAATTACTATATGCGATCCCTTTTTATATAAAAATTAAAATTATTAATTATTGCATTCCAGAAATACATACCATATTTAACATTAAATCCAAATTTAAAGAACGTTTTTTATTTTTACTTTATGTGATCAAAAAATGGAAATTAATTTATTATTATTATCTCTTCCAAATTTTTTATATGGCTTCCGAAAGAAATAAAATTGTGCGATTTTAATAAATCAACGAGTAGTTAAGTTTAACCTTTTTGCAATGATTTATCTTAATTTCAGATTTATTAAAGTCGCACAACTTTATTTTTCTCAGAAAATTGAACGAAAAATTTGACGAAGAGCCTTAATAATAATTAATTAGATTTAATGTGCAATAATACGTAGTCCGTTATTTAAATTAATTTAAAGTACCTAGGAGTAAAATATATTCCCCATTTATCTCATGGTACGTTAAATATTTCATGTCGGGTAACGTATAACGCTCAACAAAGTCGGCGCTTGTTTGTTTTCCTTTGTGGCGCGCGGCGTATATAGCATGCCGTTGCGTACTTGCGTAGGCAAGGTCTCCGCGTAATCATTCGCATGGTGCCGCTCGAACAAGCAAGTGATGGTGCGGGCCGCGTGTTCTCGCATTACATACGAAATGCGACCGGCGACGAGCAAACGAAAGACAGCAGGCGTGAATTCCCACGGGCAATTAGCGATCGAGGCATTTCTACGACCTACGATTCGGAGGTGTACCGCAGCATCTTATTCATCTCGCGCTCTTTATTCGTCCGACATGAAAATCGAAAGACCGTGGGATGGGAATTATACATTATCATTTCATCTCGATGGTAATTGTTGGCCTAACTAAGCGTTGTTTCGTATATATCGAGTCGCGCTCTAAATTTTTCGTCGATCTAGATGGAACTCGTCCTTTATTGTGCTTTTTTTTGGAGTAACTTAATTAGTAGCCCGAAGTAACACGAATCGAATTACTCGAGTAAAGAAAGCCGCGATGCACTAGATAATAATTAACTCAAAATTCAAGGAAATAAATTTGTTTTCGGCGTAAGTTTGGATGCTTTCCAATAAGAGTCACATGGTAAACCATTACATCCATATTGTTTGCCAACGTTAAACAAAGATAAAAATTTCACTGTATAAAGCCGTGATCATACTAGAAATTGAAATTGGATTAGAATTCAACCAATCAAAGCAAAATTCACTAAACTTGAGATTGGTTTCTTTCTTCTAATTAGTAAAATTTTATTCCAATCTCAATCTCTATGCTGTGTGATCCTGGATTGTGTCTCTTCCTGAAAAAGTCAAATTTACGTCGAAAATAAATTTATTTCTTTGAATTTTAAATTAATTATTATCTAGTGTATCGCAACTTTTTTTATTTGAATTTGGGTGCAGTTGAGTTGTCGCTACGAATGCTTCGAAGCATTTGATTGACCAATCGGAAGAAAGAATTTTACTAATGTATTGTTGATCAAAAAATGCTTCGAAGCATTTGTAGCGGCAACTCGACCGCATTCTTTGTTTGGCAGTGCGTGAATATTTTGAATTAACTAACTCATTCCTTTTTTTTTCGACTTACAGTTTACTTTGTTTACTCGCAGTCGCTTTTTTATTTGCACGATGAAACTCCAGCGAGCTATTGCGTGTATCTTCATGTTATTATCTCTCAAAAACGCGATTATTCCATACGAACAGTTTACTGTTATTGGTTCGCGCGTTTAAGAAAACTTGATATAGCTACGGTCTGTAAGTATATACATCAAAGTGATTTATCAGAGCAGGTATCTAATATGATTTATATCCATTTCTACCATTATAGATTAACTTTAATCTCGATTCAACTCACTCTTCTTTTTCTCTAGTTCTAAAAATTAGGAGAAAAAAATAAAAAGTAAGTTAATCTGAGATTAAAGTTAATCTACATTGGTGGAACGGGCATTAGTCACTAAAGTCTGAAAAATCCGAATATGCGTTGCAACAAACGAATAATCGAAATAATGACCGTATATGACGTATCGAGCGTTCAGTAATAACGATTTGTGTATTTCGTAAGCGTGTCACCATAATTAACGTCGAGAGTGTTGTGCAAAGTGTCGCGCGATCGTAATTAACCGCATTTTCGCGAGTGTGGTGTCGAGTGAGTGTAACGAAGAAAACTGAGAGGAAGAGGAGGCCTCGGAGGCATCAGGCGATGGCGGAGCAATCGTGGAGTAAGTAATTTACTCTATTCATTATTCTGAAATTTAATTATTTATTTTCATTTACTTGAATGACTAAATAAGAGACAGAGAAAAAACTGGTTTTTTGGTTTTGAAATTTTTTTAATAGAAACTTTTCTTTTTTAATTTAACTAAAATTTATAGCATATAAAATTTTATAATAACGCACTATAGGATAAAAGAGAATAATACTGTGCCTTTAATATTTTTAATTAATTTGGATAAGTACATTATAAAGATTGCACATTAAATTTATTAATGTTATAATTATTTTAATGATTAATTGGTTAAATAGAGAATTTGATATTCGCGAGAATTATCTTTTATAAAATTAATTATTTTGAACAGTGTTTTAATTTTGATATATTTGAATATTGCAGATCATCATATTGACTACAACTCCGCTGCTGCGCATCGTACTGTGAGTGACAGATTCTATTTTAATTGGAGGTAATGGATTTTTATTAAAGTCTGTCGTGGATAGAATTATATCATATACATACATGTAAGATATATGTAGAGCATGTTGAGTTAATTAAAAGAGAAACTAAAAGAATAAATCAGATAAATGTAATTAATAAATCACAGATGGATCCATTGCCTTAACATGGACGGACTAGAACAGATTAGCTTTAATATTTAATCCTGAATGTGTGTAATTTATTATGCATATAGTGCTGTGTTATACAGGGTGTTTCCAAATTAAATCGCAAAACTTCGGGAGCGTGTAGAGGAGTAAAAAACTAAGAAAAAAAGTCCTATAGACATATGCTCGTTTTTGCTCCGTTTCAGAGAAATCGAAAAAAAATGTTTTTTTTACCTGCAAGATTAAATGGGGACCGTTTTCTAAATTTCTTGGAGAATGAATTTTCTGACTATTTAGAAAACATCCCATTACAACAACGTACTGAAATGTGGTTTCAATTAGATGGATGCCCTGCTCATTACAGCAGAGTCGCTAGAACCTGGTTAGATAGAAAATTCCCACAACGATGGATTGGACGTGGAGGAGCAGTACATTGGGCAACTCGTTCGCCCGACTTAACGCCATTAGATTTCTATGCATGGGGTACTCTGAAGCAAGAAGTTTATTCTTCGCCTATTCAATCAGAGCAACATTTGAGAAATCGTATCGTAGCTGCAGCGAACAGAATATCGCAAGAACAGTGCCTGGCTGCTACAAGAGCCGTGTTTGACAGATGCAATGCTTGTATTGCTGCAAGAGGTGCACATTTCGAACAAAATCTTCATTAAAAAGTTTATAAATAAAATAATTAAAATAATAAATTAAATATATTTTTTTCTTTTTTCGTGATTTCCTGCGAAACAAAGCAAAAAGGAGCATATGTCTATAGGACTTTTTTTCTTAGTTTTTTACTCCTCTACACGCTCCCGAAGTTTTGCCATTTAATTTGGAAACACCCTGTATAGTTTATATATAGAAAGATTCGATTGAGAACATCATGAAGATAGAAATAGCATTGTTTTGTCAATTTTAATATCTTGTATATAATTGATTAAATCTGAATTGGCGTTGCCTTAAAAATATAATAAAAAATAAATAAAAACATGAAGAAATGTAATAGTACTATAATAATTACAATATTTACATATTGTTAAAACAAGAAGCTTGTATTTAAATTTCTTCATGGTGTTCGAACCTTTCATATAGACAGCGAGAAATGGACAAAATTTACGTATATTGTATTATATAGGTACATGAAATAAAAAGAAATTGATATTTATAATGCATGGTGTGGAAAATTGCTAATATTTAATTGTTTTGATTCTTTTTTTCTTTCCTTTCCCAAATATTGTTTAAATAAAACTTGTGGTCTGTTCTGTATATCTGTTTTCAGGATTAAATATTATATAAATTGACGTATAAGACAGTAAAATACTAAAATGCTTCGAATTTTATATATATATGTCAATTTTAGGTATAAATAAAGACAGGAAATATTTCATAGTTATATAATAATTAATATCTTTTAATTAATATAAATGTAAAAAATGTTAATTTTTATAACTCGTCAATTTTATTTTAATTTTTTATAGTCCATCCATTTATATTTATTGATTATTTTATTGACTTATGTTAATATATTTTATTAGCAATTTCAATTTTTTATAATCTTTATATCAATTAATTGCTATAGCATACGAAATATATACACAATACACATAAGAAACCAAACAAATTTGAAATTTCATATACATATCATTAATTTTAATTATTAATTTAAACATTAACATTTCAACATTTTTATATCAGGATTTCTAATTTTACTTAATCTTCAGAATTCACTATTAATACTATTGTATGATGCTGTAGGATGTTTTATATAATAATAATAATATACAATTAAAACAATTTATATAAAAATTACATAGTGGAGAATATTACATATAATTAAGATTGGATTCTTTTTCCTGCTTTCGAGAAAAAGACGCGGTTTGATATTCCAAGAATTCTCGCTAACAACAGGACATATTAATAACATGGATCATTACAGCGAAGTAAACTTCAGCGCGATGCGAGTAACGCACTTTACTTTCACCAATCACGACCGGCGACGAAAGTTATTTGTCGTGCTTTGAATTTAACATATAAAATTCTATCAAAGTATTACTCATCGGCCACTTTCTTTCGGAGAATTAACGTTGATTGCTAAATCTCTCATTTACTATAGCGTGAAGAGAAATTACACTTCCGTTGGTGCAAAATCAATGACCTTCACGAAGTCAAATTTTCTTCAAAGATTTTACACACATAAACGGCATATAGGTATAATATTTATTATAGGTAACACATTCTTTGACATATACATATTTCTTATTTAATACAATTTGAATTTAATTATACGATTTTTAATTAAGAAAATATGGGAACTATAATGAAATATTCCTAATGAAACATGAAATATCGTATTTAATATCAACATTTAGCTTGATTCAAGCTTGATTTCTTGTCGAGGAAATTACGAACGGCGTCATCGTCTGATGTTACGTAGCACAGAATGCATGTTTCATTTCGCTGCGTGATGAGCGAACAATGGTTGAGGGAAAACAAGGATATTTTAAGATACAAAAGACACACAAAACATACGAGCGTAAGGCCTTGCGATTGCATCTCATTCATTCACTCGGAGACGTTGCAGGTACCTATACACTTCCGCAGCCGTTTTGTATCGGCGCGTAGGTATATATGTACTATCTCCTGTGTGGAAATCGCGTAGGTGTGTAGTGCGTTAATGACACCGTTGCAAATAAACTGATGCCGCCCCTTCCGGTACTTTGTGGCGCCGTGCTCATTCCGTTTACTTTTAATTACTCGTAGCGGCATATTTTGTTCGCCAAGAACGATATGATATTAATACATGAACTCGTTTACGAGCTACTTATCACATTTCACATTTCAATTTTATTAAAGTTATGACAAACCCTAAATGTTATACATATTTTATTTTCACAACTGCTCTGTGTCCGTTATTGTAATATATTTAAAGAAAAAACGTTTTTAACTTTAAATCATATCAATTTTATTGATACAACTTAACTGACTGAGTCCAAGTTTAATTTAAAACATTCTAAAAATTTCATGTTACATTGAAGTTCTTATAATTAGATTAATTAGTTTAATAAATATTATCTTAATAATTGTGCTGTAGGGGAGAGTTGCCAAATGCGTACTGATCGCCTAAATCGTATCTCATAATAAAATATATGAGAAATTAATAATATAGATAAACATATAATAGCCTACGTCTTGTTTTATGGACGTTAGCGGCGTTTTAAAAAATCAGGTATATTTGATATTAATTTTTAATCAACTTATGTAGCTGATAACAACGCAATCATCCAATTTTATTATAAATCTTTGTATTTTTATAAAAGAATTATTAGAATATTTTACATTCATTATATATACATATTTGCAATCATTGTAAAGATTAAATCGATATTTTTACAAAATCCATCATATTTCCTAAATCATATCATCAAAAGATAAGACTGATAACTGACAATAATAATTGATATCAATATAAATGTCAAATGCAAAAATATATTTAAGCTAATTTTATTTTAGTGTCATTTGTTTTTTCATTATTGTTATTTAATAATTATAAAATATTTGATTTTTTTCAATAAATTATTAAAATTAGGTATTACTTAATTATTAGGTATTAGTTAATGATTTCTTTTATTAATCTTATAGGTATTTTTAATTGTTTCCATTTATAAATTCAATACTTTCAAAGGAAATACGACAAAAAATACCTATAGGTACGATTTAGGCGACCGGTCGCCTAAATCGTACCTTTTGCAGCATGTTACAAAAAGATTTATAACAAATTAATTTGTTATTGATGGAAAGTTAAACATGTAATAATAAGCGCGTTCAAAACCTCAAGCTACAATTTCTAAGGTTCATTTGCATACAAAACAGTGCCAAATGGAAAATATAATAAAAAATAGGTTAAATGGTACGCAATTCGGCAACTCTCCCCTATACTTTCATTTTAGTCATCGGATTAAATGTCTTAAATACTCTTATCAAAGCTTTTTGAACAAAAGTTCAGTCACTATATTACGTATCTCAAGAAAATATAAGAAACGATTAAGCTTGATTAATCTTAAATTAAACTCCACAATAATCGAGTTAAAGCCCACAAGGAATTTAAATGAATAATTGTTTTGCAATTCATTCGTTATTACTTATATATATAACAACGAATAATTAATATATTATTAATTTTGTATTATATATAATTATTATTATATATAATATAAAATTAACAATACATGTTAGTAATTCGTCATTATTATCTATTGTTATATCGAGTTTCGTATAAAGCAGCCCAGCCTAATACCATCTTAATCCGAGGCCTGATAATGATTTATGACCATTAGCCCGGCCCTGAATAATTGCATCTACCTTAATTGCGAGTGCATCTGCACAGGTGCACAC
The DNA here is from genome assembly GCF_001594055.1 of Mycetomoellerius zeteki. Classification (NCBI taxonomy): domain Eukaryota; kingdom Metazoa; phylum Arthropoda; class Insecta; order Hymenoptera; family Formicidae; genus Mycetomoellerius; species Mycetomoellerius zeteki. The sequence continues at coordinate 120,647 of NW_017257076.1, read as the reverse complement.
CATTAACGCGCGTCATTGTATATGCACACGTACATTCATACATACATATCTACCTGCGTCTACATCCCTACCTGCCTACCTACCTACCTGCGAATGCCGAACTGTTGACCAACCGCTCACTGAGCGGGTAGACGCCATCTATAGCCCGACGTCGTTTCGCCCGGCGAGCAATCGCAATCGCGTCAGTTGGTGCTCAGCTGCCGTGGTGCGTGCAACGTAGGTATAGATACCTCTCGGGTCGATATCGAAGGTACTCGCGACGCGTCCCTTCAAAAATCATACGTTACTCGCGTAGCCAAGCACCAACCGCCCGGAATTCTCCGATCTGCGTGGACGTCGCTAATCCTCGTGCTCGCGTATCCTCTTCGATCATCCTGAGAAACGCATCTCTGACGTACGAATAATAACAGGTAGGCGTAAATCAAGAATCACCGAGTCGACGAGAAACAATTCTTTTAAGCTACGAGTCGTTACATATCCCGTGCATAAATTATAACGCTTGGCGATGAAATTATTCCGAGTTGAGTGAATTCCTGTGCACATCTGTTTATAATTTTCGTCGCTTCTTTGAGATCGCACACTGAAAAGAATCGAGTAATAATTACCAAATGTGTGTGTTGAGTTGAAATAATTTCAATCAAATGTTCGGTTATATAATATAACAAAAAATAATTCTACTTTTCTAAATATTTAGTAAGTATTATGAAACAGAATATAACCAGATGTTTGGTAATAATTAATAGATATTTAAAGAAGTAAAATTATTTTTGGTTATATTATAACCGAACAGTTGATTGAAATTATTTCACTCAACATTTGGTAGCTTTTTTTACACTTTCTTCAGTGCATTAGATATTAATATTGTAGGAAAGTTTATTAGATATTAATGTTGTAGGAAAGTTTATTAAGACACGCACGCGACGCTGGTAAAATTAAATGGCAAATCATCGAGTTGAAAAATATTGACTAAATGAAGAGATTGATGAAATATGATAAATAAATAATTAATTTTTTTTATTTTTATTATTTCCGAACTATATTGTTAATAGAGGGCTCCTTCGTGCCGTGATTTTATTAAACATCACGTTTCGTGCGATTACGGTAATGTTTTGTGGACAGAACGAATGTTATGTCCGTCCTACATTTTTAGATAAAATCTCGTATATCGATCTGTGACTCGGCAGGCAAACTTATACACGCCGGGATTGCAGCTGCTCCGCACCGGCAATTTAAGTTACCTAACTTTGATTAACTCTATTCCTCACGTCCCTTTCTAGATTGCGGTGTGTAGAAGACAAAGAAGATTGAAAATTGAATAAGAGTTCATTGTATCGAGATGCGCGAAACAATTCTCGATACTGAAAATATTTACGCAGCTGGATGATAGCGATAGTGATAAGTGATTAAATTAAGAGAGTCGAAAACGTTGGACGATCATAAAGAGGTAACAGATCGTAACAATGATTTACGAGATTAATTTAATGCACACACTCGTTACCGTGATGTACGTTAGACAATTAAAATATAATTAAAACGAATAAGTTAAATTACTATGTAATTCAAATTAAGCGGATTTGATCGCGTGATTTCACGTTCTCACACGCAGTAATTTAATCCGCGTTTAAGAAACAAACTTATAGAAACTGCGAACCGTTGTGTGCCAATTTAAAGATTGACTCTGCTTTAAAGCAAAAGGTTTTACTTGAGGAATTCACGAATGAAAAGTTCATCGGTGGAGGTCACGATATTCTATATATAATAGGCTTAATATTAATGGCCATTGGCCATGGCTTATATCCGCTGACACAGAAATATCTCGCTATGTTTTAGTGTTTCAAAGGAAATAAATAATTCTTTTCTTTTGTGCGAATCGATACTGTGTCAGAAGTAAAAATTTCTGGGTGTCTATTTATATGTGCACATACAAAACAAATCGGGATGAGCCTAAAGAGAGAAGATTCGGATCGGAAAGTTATTCGTAAAAATGTACCAGCGGTTTTAATTAGACAGTTTCTGGGTCGTGGCTTATGGTATCTGTTTTCCACAACGAATCTTTCATGCGTTAAATCAGACATCTTGCTAATTAAATTAAAAATTCGGTTACAATGTAACTCACTTGAAATTTAGTAGACTTATAAAAAGAGATACGTTATTTTTAAATGTTCCTGTTACACAGCGCTCACGAGGTGCCTCTCAATGTTGAAACAAATGGTCTTTTTTTAAGCTCTTAGTATTTACCATGGCGTATGATGACGAGACACCCAGTATAGACTAAAAATAAGGTCGACCCTCTTTCAATTTGCCAAGCAATTGCGCGGTTTGCTCGCGCATGATATCGGCCCTGAAATTATCAATTCCATCTCGCAGCCTCGTATCTCATATCTCCTTCATTACGCAATAGTCATTATATTTAATATAACAATTTTTACGAGGTAACTAGTAATAAGGATATCATCGATCGATGATATTCGCGTTTTATGATATGGCGACAGATATGTTTATGGCAATTGATACGACGTACGTCATGTGACACGAACATCGTTCGAGAGGATTGTTACGTAAGCCCGTTAAAATCCGCGTGCATCGCAGGGCCGATGATTAATTGTATCTGTATTGTCCCTTTCCTTTGAAGATGATGTCCAGATGAACTTCGCGGAATTTAACTCTTCGCAGGAATCTTCTGATGTTAGGTTATAGATATATTTTCTTTTCTCCGAAGTGTTTAAAAGATAATAAACCGTCGAATGAAAACAATTACAGATGCCCAAAACAAATAAGTTTATTTTACTTTACCACATCCATAAAAATATATATTACTATTTATTTGCCGCCGATAAAATTTTAATCAATTAAGATGACTAAATGAAGTAGATAATTAAATATTTTTCTCAAAGCTTTTGTTTCTGCAGTAGAATAAAAACGTATATTCTTTGGTTATTAATATGAAAATACGTTAAAATATATTTAATTAAATTTTTTTCAAAATTATACAAATATATATCTTGCCTGATTTTTTGTTTAACTACAAAAAAATGGATTTATTGAAAGAAAACTATAGTTAGAACGGTGGAAAAAGTGTTTGGTGACATTAATTGGAATTCTAATGTGTGAAATGGATAAATCAAAATTTTATAATTAAATCTGTTGTAATTCTGATGTCGAGAGATAATCAGATGTTCAATCATAATAACCGGAATTCTGACTGATATGATAAGAATCTACTGGTTCGGTCATTTTCAACTAGAGAATTTTTTTTCAGTGTAACTCCGTTATAATCCTTTCTTTTCTCGATACTTTGATGGATTACAGTTAATTAGCAAATCTCTAAATGCGTTAGCGAGAAAGATTAGAGAACCGGTTTTTTTGGTTGAGTTATACCGTAACCTTGTCATGAAATTTCATTTACCTTTAGAGCTACCAGATGAAACACGAGAGATAAAGCATTTCTATCGCTTTGACTTTACGCAGTTGTATCTGTAGTGCTTCCGCTTTTGCACAAGTCTTCAATAAATATTTGCTTTGTTCTTTCATGAAAAAATTTCAATAAATGCAAATATAACGATTGCCACAGCAGATTATTTGTGATAAAATGACAGTGAGATCTGTTGCATATTAAATATGCCGCACGAGTTGACACTTAATAATCTATCTTTTCAAAAATGTACATCACATTATAAAACACTGTTTAATTAACACTTCTTCATAGCGTCATTAATGCTCTTCTCATAACTTCCATGCGACCAATAATATGTGTGCCATATGTTTGCATTTTCGCTAGATGTTTGCAATTTCAAAGTGTAGTCATCAAATATTGCTGATGACGTCATCAATGACTATGATCGATTTTCGATGTACCACCCAGAGAAAAAGATTTCTTTGGGTTTAATAAATTTTATTGTATCCAAATAAATTTGTTATTTGGAATGGTCCAAACAAACCAATGTTTAAATCAATAAGTGCGATTGTTTGAATTTGAAACAATGTATATCTTTGTCTTAAATACATTATTTGTTTGAACAGATAATTTCTATCTTCGGCATTCGCGTGATCAAATTGTATTGCACAAACATAATTGATATAGTGCTGTTCGTTTAATCCTTTTGTTAGACGATATAAGCCATTGTTTTCGTAATTTCGGCCAAAAAATATAATGGTTGTTCTAAGAAGGCAATTATTTGCATGGACCTCTATCATAACCTCTACCATAATCTTTATCAATATATTTTGCCATTTTCAAACAAATAATTTGTTTCATTGTTTGTATTCATTGTAACTAAATAATATATTATTTGATTGAAAGATATTACTTCAAATAATAATGTTATTATCTGTCAAACAATAGAGGTTTCTCGAATGAAACAACAAAATTTTTATTCAAACAAATAATATTTCGTACAAGCATATGTCGTTTCAATAAAACAAATTTTAGTCAAATAAATGGGAATACTAAATCCAAAAAAACCTTTTTCTCTGCACTGGCGTAAAATCAAAATTGACAAATATACGTAACAAAAAATATCATAATTCCTATATTTATTTGCGACTTGTTTTGCGCGGGAGTTGTAAATACCTCTACGCGAGAAAAATAATAATAATAACGACGCGATGCGGCCAGTGCAATATACGTTAATGAGAAAATTAGGGAGAGACTGCGAGAGAGACACGCGATTAACAACTGCCACTTTGGACAAGTCGCTCAAGTCAGACACTTTTCGAAATTACCACCGGGAGAGATAATCGGCAAAACCACAAGGAAGTGCCGAGTCCTGCTGGCGAATCAGTGGCAACTTAATGACGCGCGGAGTGTCTCGATCACTGTAATGCTACAGGCACGTATGAGCGGCCACGTGAATTTATCTAATTAGGTGCCAATCGCCGTCGTACTTAATTCTCATTGTCAGTCTACCGATTAGTCCTAGGATCGAGTTGTTAAGTGCCGTTATGGCTCATGGTCATAAACGCAACTTTTTATATCTGCCTTACATCTATGGCTACCTGTCATAATAAAATAGATGGGCAATTTAAAGCCGAATGTCAAGGTTGATTTACATAGACCAACTTCCTCTTTGCTACACCTTTTTCCATACGTAAAGCAAACATAGGGTTTTATTTATAATAACTAATAACTACGAATTTTAGCGATATAACTTCTTAGATAAACTTAGATTCTCTGACTTGATGGGAAAAAATTTTGAAAGAAGTCATTAGATTTTACCTAATGTCAAATATCTCGGATTTAAAGGAACATATTTAGTGTTGTTTAATTGCGCTATTAGCATTAGGTCTGTTGTAACCACTAGTAATTGCAAAACCACAAATAGTAAAATAGTGATAAAACCAGCAATAAATGTTAAACTTTAAATTGTTTCGAGAAATTATCGTTCCAAAGGAAGTAATATATTCTGAAATACATGTACAGACGTACAAAGATTTCGAAATGTCTTAGAAAGCGATAACTTTAATGCTCACTTGACGAAATCGCGCCTAAATTTCTTCTCATAATCAGAACTTCTCGATTACATCGACGAATCATAGATGGACGTCTTGCAACGCTTCGTTAGGCGGAACGCATACGGAAGTACGCTCGCGGAATAATCTGCCGCATTCCGGAAGTTCCATCCAGATGATTCACGGATTACGTCACAGTTTGCGCGCGAACGTAGTAATTAATCGCGAAAGCGAACAATTGGCGCGTGGCATTAAGTGGACGACGCTGCGTAAAATTTGCATAGAATTCGTTGTGCCTTAAGAAAAAAAGAAGAAAGAAGAGAGAATTACGTTTCCGCAGAAACGAGTGAAACCATGCCAGCGAGAAACCCGCGGAATTTTAGAATACGCGTTGCACTTTGTGCACTTCCGCATATATTATACAAACAACGCGTAGTCGAGATGCGCCTATGTCATGAAATTCCGAAGCGAGAAAGCTAATAGCCACGCGATTTGACTTTCGAAATTATTGTTAGGAATGAGAAATCACATGCAGAAGCAAGATTTTATCAAAATCAATATCAAAATAATTTTCAACATAATGATATATGTTTAATCAAATTAAATTGAATTAAATTAAATTAACTCTTTATTAACTCTTGAATTAAATTAAATCTTTGAAGTGGAATCTATTTCTAAAGACAATTGAACCAGTTAAAAAAGAGTGGTTCTGTGTCAATTGTCAATTTTGAAGTATAAGATTTCACTCTTTAGAGTTAGATTCCATTCCAAAGATTTTAGAGGGAAAATGGAACACGTACCGGAAAAAATTTCTAGTTGAAAATGGACGAACCAAAAAATTCTAATCATATCAATCAGAATTCTGGTTATCAACCATAATAGAATTATAATAGATTCAACCAGAATTCTAATAAATTCAACCAAACTTTTTTTCCAGTATACATTACATCCAAAAGGAAATACAACATATATGCTCTCATAATACATTTTTTTACAAAAATTAACGCCGAGTTTTGCTTGAGATCAGTGACGTCTCTAATTAAATTTTCAATTAATTCCTAGATATAAAATGAATGTAACAATCTTTTGTTACATTTGTGCGACATGCATATCTAGGAATTAATACTGCTACAAAATGCAGTATTTCTCTTAATTAGTCATCTAATGTTAAGTGACCAACCGTCCCAAATTAGGAGAAACAGTCTCAAATTTTAATTTTTTGTCCCACCATGTCCCAAATTTTGTCCCAAATTAAGGAATTAACACGATTATGAATTGTCCCCTTTTTAAAAATAATAAATGTAAAATATAATTTTCAACTAAAATGTAAAGAAAATTTCTTTATAATTTTTTTATTTAAAAACTTAGATATTATTCATAAAATACATTCAGTAAAGAAGTACAATTTTACAAAATAAAATGTGATTTCTTAACTTAATGTAATTTTTGTTGTGATCTCATGTGATGTTACACATTAAGTGTTAGTTATTTACAAGTATAATAATAATGCTGTTTGTGTTTCATTAACACAATTATTTAAAAAATATTTATCTAATTAAAATTTAATTACGATAATTAATATTAAATTTTTTAAATGTCTCTCCCTTCTTAAGGAGTTGGTTATCTCAATAATCTAATGCGTGGGAGGTGCATACATTAATTTTACTTCTCTTTTCGTTTCTCGAGAGAGAATCAGCGATTTCTATTTGGAAAGACGAAGAGTGTCCGGTGTTTTACAAACTTTTTAATCTCGTCAGCGGCTGCGACGGCTTGCTAGAGATCGTGCCTGAGCGGTATCGCGCAACGACGACGGCGGACCGTTACGCCGGCGAGACGAAACAAAATGCAGAGGTAACCGCGAAAAAGCAAGCCGCGTGCAAGCAGCCAGCTCTCCCCGGCTCTCGCCGGGCACCAGGCACGTCGTGCCGCTCGTAAAGTCAAGTTTACGGTAGACCGACACCGTCAGTGCGCGACTTTACGCAACGCACACGCTCGCGCTCGATCGCACGCACGCACGCACGCACGCGCGCGCGTGTGCGTTCCCGCTATTTCTCTTCTCTCTGCGGCGATACGAAATCCGAGGGATGCAAAAATTCCGCTGTCGAAGGAAAAGGCTCGGCCTCCGCCAGAATATTGACGTGAAAGTTTCGTTAGACTACCGTGTCAACTCGTAACAGTTTCGTTGCCGCGCCCGTTTAACACGATCGGTCGAAATACAGCTTTACCGTTGGTTCTTACGCGGCCACGTATGTATTCCTTCTTTATGCAAATGACTTGTGAATTTTAATTCGCTCGTTCTGATCGTTACTGAGAAGCTTGATTCACTTGAATGTCATGAAACAAAGTATGCAAATAGGCACATCTGTTTTTTATTTATGTCTGTTAAACAATGGGAATGTTGATTTCGCGCGCGAACAATCTTGAAACTATAAATATGTATGGGGAGTTAAATTTAATAAATGTAAATATGTAAATATAAAAGTGTTTATATGTATGTCAAATATAATATTATTATATAAAGTTTTTTATATTTTATTATTTAAAATTTATGTAAAAAGTTTTAATTTTTATATTATTATGGGTTTATGTAAAAATATATAAATACATTATTCATAGAAAGACTTTTTATCATCATAAAATGCAATTATATGTAAATATAATAAAATATGTCTTCACATATATTGTCAAGTTTCATTAAAAAATTTTTTTCTTTTCATTTTAATTACATGCATACGTATAAACTGATATTAAAAAACTGTGTTAAAAAAGCAAATTAATTACTTTTATGATCGGATATTTCAAATTACCATTTTTAGAACAGCGATTAATCTGCAACATTTGTTGACAAACAAAAATTAAATCATAAGTCATTAATGCGTCACTATTTCTTCATTTATCTCGAATGTTCCTGAAATAAAAAACTCATATTTGTGTCATAAAAGCTTGAATGGGCTCGTTAATGATTAATTATACCTCTTTATTGTAGTCAACTCTAATAATAAATCGATAAATTTAGTGGCGACGATAACGAAACGCATATATTATTCAACTCGTTATTAACTCTTCGAAGACCGTGCAAAACACGCTGACAATTCGCATGACAGCTGAAAGATATTCATGGTGATTTTGCGCCAAAAAGATAATACAGCCAGAATGTATATTTATCGCGTCAGAGTTAATTTCAGTAAGAAATACGAATGTATCAATACAGTGTTGGAAATGCCCCTTGGAAGACGAAACTCAGGTAGCTGGAAATGGCATGCAAGGAAGTACGTAATCCGAGCGGCGCAACGGAACGTCGAATTATGGATTTTTCCGATCGCGCGATGTGCGAGCGGCTTGCATGACGTTGTGCCCTTCGGTTTATTCCGACCTGTGCCAATGCTGAGTGTAACGAGTCTTCTGCCCGCGCGTGCTTATTTTATGGAATATATGATTACCCAGTTATAGACTATTATTTCGAAACGATCCGTAGAGTTAGGGACCTCGCGTCTTCGCGGATTCGTTCTTAGATGCGGAATATTTCTCTTCGTAAAAGGCGAATATCGTAAGTCTCGTGCCGGATATCATATTTTCCATGTTGCAGAATATCGTATATACGGTGACCATACGTCCTTTATTGTAAAGAACTGTTCTTTATTTCAGATAGCTATCTTTTAGATTTATTTATTTTTTCCAAATTCAATTTTCCTTTCTAATTGACATTCCAATATTTAATGTCGCACTAATGGGCGAATATTTACGGAAATAATCGACAAATTTAATTTCATGCAAAGGTAATATTATTAATAGTCCAAATAAAACAAAGTCACAATAACATCGAAATGACATTAAAATGAGTCATGGTTGGATGAGTCATTAAAAAGTGACTTAATATTTAAATTTGCAGGTATTTTAACGTCATAATGACTGTGCTTTACCTGAAAGTTATTTCAGATATACTGCACAAAAAAATTTCAGAAATTAATGCGCAGACTTTTGATAGTTATGAAACTCGTAAACTAGTTTGGAAATATTAAGGAATAAAGTCCTAAAACTTTCAGATTTGTTCTTTATCTTCGCTAAGAAAACATAGTAGGGGTGCATCTCAAGTTTTAAATCGGATTGCTTTGGATGTTTAGATTCTTGATTACAGATTTTTAGATTATGACAGCTTGCTTATTTAGGAGCGTATTGGGATGGGACTTTTTACGACATGGTAATCGAATACTAATGGGTTTTTGTCGTTTTCCTGTCAGGTACGGAAACGAAGAGTGAGAGGAAATGCGAATAGCCTTTCCTGCAGGTGTAGACGATAACCGGAAAAGTATTAAGCAAGTTTAGTCACGAGTTTAGCACCTACAATCCTTTTTAAATGTTCGTTGTCGTGCCTTATCCGTTGTTTTTTACGACTGCATTTCCGTTTAATATTCTCGCTGAGAGAAAAAGAGAAAGACGCTTGTTTTACTACGTAGTCGGTCATTTGAAACGAATAGACATGATCTAATTGCCTTCCTGTTCTCCTTGACGCGTTTATCGTTTCTGACTTATGGAATTCGAACACGATCGATTTCTTGCAACAATCGTTTTTCGACGATTGTCGCGTAATGCCGTTAAATGTAAATTTCATACATCATATACTTATTTGATGCACTTTCTTTTGATTTTTATTTTACACACGAAAAAACGATTGTGCGTGTATGTGTGTGTTAAAGTATCTAAAAATTTTAGCTAAATGAACTATCAAAACTAAATAGTTAAACTATCAAAATAATTAGGTAGGCATTGTTGATCATTCTTGAGTTTCTTACATAATTATGTTAATAATCCAACAAAATTATTTTTAGATCTGTATCTAAAACAAATTCTAGAATGTTAGATATCTTATTAAATATAAAAAATTAGCATTCAAAATGACACTTTTAACTTCGATATAAGCTTTATGATGTTTCACATCGACATTAGTTATTTTTCATAACATTTTTTCACGAATAAATTCTCTTAAGCAGCCAATTAGTAGAGCGGTCTTCTATTTTTTGCTAAAAATCTTTGAATCTTTCTGTTATTTAATAACTAACTTAAGAATTTTTCTTAATGCATGTTACTCTCCAGGTAGCAAGCTGACGTTATTTATCATTTTATCAAAATGATGACAAATGACTGCTTGTCACCTGGGTCGCATTTATCCATGAATAAATTTTTCTAGACAGCCAATATAATAGAGTGGTCTTCAGTTTATTACCTGAAAATCTTTTGATGCAGAGTCTTTTTAGTATTCAATAAGGTATAACTTCAGAGTTTGTTTTGAAAATCTTTACAGTCTTTTAGTATTTAATAAGATATAACTAACACTTCAGGGTTTTTTTAAGTGTACGTTGTCACTCAGGTAGCAAATTGATATTATTTGCCATCGAGTGCTTTCCATTTAGTGATACAAGTCAATACAAATATCATTCTACCTTTTTTGCCGTTCAGAAAATAGTAAGGAAAACGATACTTGTGCGTCGACTTGTGTTACCAAATGGAAATCACCCATTCCGTTGTCAAAATGATGTCTTTAATGACATTATTTAGCGTTAAAGTGCTGACAAATAACATCAGTTTGCTGTCTTGAGTAATGATTTGATAAACACATGAAACTTGTGGCCAGACTTTTTTATCACCCTGTATTTACCGATCATCTTATAATGCAGAATCCGTAGCATGACTACTTTTATGTTAATTGATATTACGTGTAAAACGATTTTATTCATGTGACTATAGACGGCTTTATAACTTCGAAACTTCCTCGAACATATTCTACGCGTTCTCCAAGTCTATTCTTGGGATAATATTCCTGTATGATTACCTTCCCTGACCTTCCTCAAGAAGATCATCGTCGAAGAAGCGCTCGCTTGATTACCATTGCGGCCAGTATTGTAAGTTTGGTCGATCTGTCGCTTAACGACCCTCGCGAGTGACGCGCGAGTAGCCTTCCTTTGAGTATAGACGGCCACAATTATTAGCGCCAATAAAACGCGTCACATACGTTGCATGCAGCAACGGGCGTCGCGACGGGTTTGCAGCAGACAGTAAGCCAGCAGCAGCAACAGCAGCAGAAGCAGCGGCAATAGTCCCTACACATAATCGCTTCCGAAGCCTCCACTCGCGCGCGCAGAGTTGGATTGGCACACAATCGCGCGCCGCAATAAACCGCATCGCAAGCAAACGTTTCACTCGCGTGACACACTTGACATTCACCGTCTCTTTCCGTCCCATCGCGGCCAGTCGCCGATACGACCAGCCACACCCGGTTTTCTCTCTTTCTCCCGACGTATGTATGTGTAGGTACGTATACGTACGCGTGTGCGTACGTACCTGCTTTATCTTTCCTCGGAGGTTCAAGGATAGGAAGCTAAGCCGCAACCGAAGGTACCAGCGGCGGGGTTTCGTGACGAGAAGACGCCCTGCGTTTTTCGCGCAATCTTCAACTGCGTTTATCCAGCTAGCTGCGCTACGAATGCCTTCATTCATATAATCATCGAGACGATCGCCGTGATCGACGTCGTTCTATACGTGAGCGTGTAATTTCGCGCGGAATGTCAAGGCGTAGAAAAAAATGACCGATCAGAATAAAGGCGGAGATCTTTAATGGAGCTTCGGAATTATGCACGGCAACGAGACGGCGGCAATCGGAGATATTCATCAATTTAAAAAAGCAGTCTTGGGTGTTTAGCGTTGTCCATTTCACGTCGTCGCCTTTGAATCTTTATGATCGATCGGCGCGATGGGAACAATGATCGACAAATATTTTGCGTAGATACAATGATAAGTACAAGGACGATGGCGACGTTAATGTTAAATTTTAATGCTTCTTGAACAAATTTCTCTGCGAGCTTCCCTTGCGATCGTCGTCTCGATTCGACTCGTGGTTAGCGGGACGATGATCGCCGAGCGGTACGATCGTTATGGCAGACGCGTCGAAATACACCATGACTGTAACCGGGACGTCGTAGAAAGTGGTTGTGATTTTTTTTTTTGCGGTCTCTGCAACGATACGGTTCTCCGCATCGGTATTGATCGTGTGATTCACTGAATCCAGGCCGTTGAAAGCGATAACGTGTTATAGATCTCGTGTCTCTTTAAATTCTTGACTCAATGGATTGTCTATACATCGTTACCGCGCAAATTAACAGGATTGTCGTGTACAGAATATCTCTGAGTTTAATTTCATCTGCAAATTCTTTTGACACATTCGAAGGTATACTTTTTTGTCTATGAGTATCACAGAGAGATATTCTTTGTGCAATTGAGAAGATAAGAAGTGCTTGGTAACGAGTAAAATTCCCGAATTTTTTGAAGTGTGAAAAGAGCGGTATATTTGATTCATAAAACTGCAAATTCAAAACACGTCGTTCACACATAAGTGCGATAATTTTAAAAGAATACCTGTATTTCCAGGACGTGTTGCGGTTTTGATAGCCTTGTTTTTCTATTATTTATTGTCTGCTGTCAATTTATGCAACTTAGATATATAGTTTTGTATAGTAACGACAAAAATCTTGTAAAACTAGAATCGGAATTAGCAAAATTCCACATTTAAAAACCAGTACTTTCTGGAAAAAAACTGTCATAAATTGATCTTTTCTATTAAAAGCAATAAAATAAATAAAAAGTTTTTCTATTGATATTCTAATTCTGTATTTTACTATCACTATTCTAATTTAACTTCAATTAAGAGAACAATTAAGAGTTTTCCGATTTAAATTTTATTGAAAATAAAATCTGTAATAGACTAGAAATTGACGTAACAAATAAATTAGTTTTTGTCACAAAATATTGAATGATAACGTGAACCAGATCGGTTAATAAAAATTTTTAATTCTATTATTTTTTTTATTAAACAAAAAATTAATATAAAATTTAGTAGTATTTATATCTCCAAATTTTTTATTTTAAAAATGTATTTCACATATTAATTTGAATTAAAAAAAACTTTCTTATAAAATATTTTACATCGTTTTATTCTGTAAACTATAGTGGTTAGTATCTCTTAATAAAGCAAAAATCTTTCGACGTTTATAAATATATTTTAGCATTACATATTAGTCATTTTTATAATTTTTATCTCCCACTGAATTTTTCTAGCCATTCCTGGACTAGAAAGACATAGCTATTCATATATTATTTTATTCTGTATCTTCGAATAATCTTCGAAATTGCTGAAATTATCCCGACTCGTTTCGCTACATTCTATAGATGTCAATTCTAGTAGTTTTGCGGTAAATAAAGTGATTTCGTATGTTTCCACTTGAATTTCATCATTCACTATAGTTGTGTAAAATAACCGATAAAATGCGATAAACGAGAAACGCGTCGATTTTTAACCGTGTAGCATGCCAATCAATTTACGCTGTACGTAATGCACTTACGTAACACATAGCAAACTTAATTATAAGGTAATTATGCTAATGCACTGGAAGCGTAGCACATCATTCTTCTCGTATAAGTGCGACTCTATTGTAAGCGCAAATTTCATTCACATTACCGCATCGGGAGCATTTCCTATGGAAACCTTTGTTGGTATTGCTATTCCAAGAACATCAGCTTTCTTCTGTGCTGCCACATATTTTTACGACATTGGTTATGAAACATTCCCCCAATATTTGGGACAGTATTTTTCTTGCGCGCTAAATTGCATCGATAAATAAAAATACGTTCAATCGATTGCACGATGCGGACATTGCTCGGCACATTAAATGTAAATTTTGCGGCAATATTATGGAAAGTATAAACGAAGGAAAATTACGGTAGACACGAGATACACGACAGGTTGAAAATTCGATTGCTGGAATCGCGGAACACGGTATTGATCGTATGCAAGAATAATTCGGGATATAGCAACGATCGATACGAGACCAATTTCAAGTATATGTGGCAACAAAAATTGCAGGCGTAACTTGGGATAATAACAATTTAGTTCCGTGTCAAATCTAATCCCGTTTTGAAAGTGAAGGGTATATAATACCCGTACCATTAATTGAGTGATTATCTGTCTGTGAAATGTACCTCGGCCATTGTTATAGGCGTCTCGCGCACGCGAGAATGGAGCATTGCGCCGAGAATGCACCCGGGTTTTTACCGTCCCACACCGCCGGTGGCTTCCTTCGCGCCGTCTCGCGCACGCGGAATGTAATGACACAAATTTAAATGACTGCGGTTGCTCGTGGGCGGCGTTGCTCGTAAGAGATCGCAATTAGGATCCGCTGCCACCGCAAAATAGAGAAAGAGAGAGATGAATATTCGGTATACAAGGTAGATATATTATACGACGCCCTTCTCGTGAGAAAGTCTCCCGGCATGCGGCGACGAAGGAAGCCGTGCTTCCTCGCTCTCTTCCTTGGCAAGACGCGGAGTGCCGCCGATGGCCACCGTCGGGAATCCGTCGACGCCGCGTAAACGTCTTCGCGAATTTCACATTCACCGCGCCGCGGTGGTTTTACAGGGCGATACGGCGATTTGTACCGCTGCTGCGAGAAGCAAACAGCGGAACGAAAACGAAGACCTGGGCTTTTAGTAGCTTTGAGGGTTGGCGCGGTCGACGTTGTCTCGCGATCTCGGAGTTGCGAGTTATTTCTTGGATCGGATCTTATGAACGTGATTGCAATTTCTTTCATTCTGTTTCTTCTTCGTTACTTCGCATATAGCGCGCAGATTCTAAATGCCGGAACTAAAATCGGTCAAGTGAAGTGATAATCATAGATGCAACATTCTAATGTTCGACGAATGCAGAGATGTGCGGTATTTACGATGAGTTCTTATTCATATATACTGAAAGAGTCTACTAAATCTTAACACATGTTTCTTTGAATAGTACTAATTGTAAGTAAATATTTATTTGCAGTACATAGATATTTACTCAAAAAATGATAATTAAATCAAATTAATGGTTTCGTATTAAATAAATATATGTTTATATTTAATAAATATTTACTTAGAACTGTTTAAACAAATATTTATTAAAATTTAATTCTTTTTCAGTGAATCAAAACGTCTTTATGCAACTTCATGCAATTTATAGTTAAATTAATGCAACTACAATTCCAGTTTAAATAAATCTATAGTTTATGTATGTGTGACACGTGATAGAATATTGTCTGCGTTCAGCAGAAAAAGCTGCTTTGCAATTGTTGTAAGATTCTTTAATACGATTAGTTTATACATTTAAATCCGTAAGGAATTAAGGGCAAGAATCAATTACATTAAAAAACCTTACAACATTGATGAGATAAAATCTTACAAAGCTGCTTTTTCTACTGAACGCAGTCATTTGATTTTCAATGTACATTAAAAGTTCAAATTCAATTGTAGATATTTAATGGGTCTCGACATTCCATGACTAAATTGATGTACATTAAAAGTTCAAATCCAATTGTAGGTACTTACTGAATCTTGATATTCCACGAGATTAAAGTAATTTTTATATTGATAATAAAAATGCGACGTCTTTTACAAAAAGGAAAGTCATGCACTTGCATATACTTATCTTGCAAATACAGATCTTGTACAAGGTTATCAATTTCATTGGCCGAGACGATAATCGAACACTCTTTTTGCAATATCTAAATTATACTTTTGTGTCTGCCTTATATGAAAGCGGCGGCGAAAGTTTTGCGGAGTCAATGGCCTTCCAACGGATCCGAGGATGCCCGTTACAAGAGTATCCCTACTCGCGTTTTTATTGCATCCACCTATATATCATCGATACACCGTTTACTGCGTTCTCTTCTCGTGTAATCGTAATATACTTTGTTTTGCTTTCGATAATAGATACTTTCGAATGCACATTCTATTTCTTTCTATTAATTAAGATATTGTTATTATACTATTACCATATCATCCAGATATATGACTGAAAGATAATTAAAAATAATTGAGTATCTTAAAATTGAAATAAAATCGAATATCATATTAAGTCTTTAATTTTTTTATTAACCTGTGATTAGATTTATCCTAATGATAATGTAAAAATAATATTTTTAAACTAGGTAATTACTAAATTGATTTAAAGCTACCACTACAAAATCAATTTAGTGATTAATCATAGCTAAAACATACAATTTTATATTATCATCAAGTTAATTGAGATTAAATTTAAACAAATTAATCGAAAAATAAAACCGGGTCTAAATAGTACCTATATTAAATAAAATATTAATTCTAAAGCACATTTACATTACAGACTAATCTCATTTGAAAACTATTCGTTTCTCTTTTATTTTTTATGAGGAAGAGATTAAAATGTCAATCTTTTGTAACTAAATATTAAGTTTGAAGAGGATCTAACAAGTCTGTTCTCTTTGAGGAAAGTAACCGGTATGGCTCTTCATAATTTTCAGACACGCGAGTATTTAAGAAGGATGCACGGTATCTAAGCGTCGTGATTTCTCTCAAATACAGCACAGATTTATCCGAAGACGACGCGCATCTAGGCAGAACGCCTCTCACGTTTAATCGGAAAAGCCGCGGCTGCCGAGCCATCGACTCGCGTTAATTTTGCAATCGTAAGTCATACTTCGCAACACGCGCACCCGCGATCCTACAGCCATTTAGAAATCAGTTTCCCATAAGTGTGGGTATAATACGCATGAGCCTACACTATGTATCGCCTTAGCATACAATCGTGGGACGACACAACGGTGCGGTAAGGACCATCATGCTCGATTTCTTCCCTCTTTCTCATCTCATTCTTTCTTTTTCTTTCATCTTCCTTGAGTTTCTTTTTTTCGCAAACCGTCGTCCCGCGATCCACCACAACAATACCGCAGCGAAAACGTCTTTTCTTTCTCCATCCATATCTTTCTTTCGTTCTCTCTTTCTGTCTCCACGACTCTTCTCTTTCGTTTATTCGCCCGCGACCAACCGAGCCACTTTCGCGAGAGTAGAATACACTGGGTCGCCCTCGCCACATTCGACGTTCGACAACGATCGTGAGATTTTGTCGGATTTATTATACGTGACGTGATGAAAGTCGTGCAAAAGCGGAATACTGCGTTTAATTCTAGTGGGGCCAAGTGATTCAGGCACTGATTCATAATAACGAACTGAGGTTGGATCGAGTAGTGTATTTTTGCTTCAATCGTGGAACTGAAAATAGATGAATCATTACAGTCGCAGTAAGAATACATTTATTGCAATTTATGCAACAGTAATAATAATTTTATTGTCAAAATTATAAAAATCTCTTTACAACCAATCCGACTAAAATTTTTCTTGTATTCAACAAAGTTAGAAAGATAACACCGGAATTTTTGGATCCTTAAGTCTGATTAAATATTATTTTATATTCAGGATATTTTCTGTTATTGGTAAAAGAATTCTGTAGATAGACAGTTTTTCAAAAAGTTGAGCGATATATTACATCAAATCTTTAATGCACAAATTTATCAGAGCTTTCGTTGTTGATAATGTCTTATACGCAATTATTATTAATTGCTTTTAATTGGACAGGGCATATTCATAAATGATGATGATAATGTTTTGGAATGATAAATGAAACGATGACACAACTATTTATACGCATACACGGAAGCGTTGTTGAAGAAATGACCAAACGACAATATATGAAGTCATCGGTAAGATTAATCGGTTACAGATTTTCACGCACGTCATAATGTTGTCAATTCTTGTGACTGTTTGGGTTAACTTCTAATATTAGTTTAACCGACCTGAATTAAATCTCTAATATCCTATCAATAGACACGGATGTTATAGGCAGAAAAAAGGGTTGAATTAACTATATTCTTGAATGATAATGATGATGACAGTGCTTTGGAATGATAAATGCTATGATGTACATACAACAGACAATTATGTACGTATACGTAACACACGCACGTATACTTATATAAGGAAACAGGAAAAACATAAAATATTCAAAAGGAATTGTAAAAAATTGAATCAAGTATCTTCATAGATTCGATTTTTTACACGTCTCATGACACCCGAGAAATAATATTTTCCTATAAACGTAAAATTTATGCTATATTATGAATATCCTATATAATATTTTATTTCGCGTCGCGAATAATTTAGACCTCTTTATTTGTCACCGCTGATTCATTATAATAGCATAAGGCCATTGGACTAATGAGCATCATATAAATCAATATGGTGTCTTTATACCGGATGCTCATTGGTCCAGCCTTATACTATACTTAAGCGGATTGTGTCATTTTGTGTGCGACGGTCTTAATTCTTCCATAATGGCTGTCTGCTGACATTGTTTGTTTTTTGTTTTTCTAACATATTTCTCATAAATCAAATACTTATAACCGTGGATTTTTTGCACGTTCGAGGTCACCTAAATTCGCGAATTCGGTTCGAGACTTCCTTCTAATTGTAAGTAAAAACTTTCGGAACTGCGATTCGAAAAGCTTTTTTTTTTTTATGATCGCGAGAAGTTATCGTGGTTTTGGGAATTACTTAGACACTTTAAAAAATAACGATGTAAATTTAACACCATGAATTTTAAATCCATACTAAAATGGTGTTGGTATAAACATCAGAGATTTGAACAGCATGTTGATGTTAATATCAATACAGTGAGAATTATATAGACACCGCATGGATGTTACATTCGCACTGATATTTTTTAAAGTGTAGAAAATTTGACTCCGAAATGAACTGATAAATGCTTGATTCATAAACTGTTCACAATCTCGTGAGGAGACTTCATCAATAATAACAGTGCAGAGAGAACGAGGAAAAAGATGGGCAATTTACATTTTCTATATGTTAATAAGGTACTCAATTATTGCTTCTTCCTATGAATTTATAATCACATTTTCCCCCAGCAATCTCGATATAATTATTCGCTTCTTTTTTCCCTTTATATACACACGTGCAAACAATCTTAATTTATTTTTATAAATCCTTTTTATGTTTAATAGCAAGATAATATTTATAATTACGATATCACAACAAATTATGAATTTTAATTAAATTCTCGCTACATCATAAATATGCTTGATAAAGAATGTAAAAAGTTTACGATAAATTTACAATGTCTCACATCCTGCATCGTGAATAAACTCCAGATTATCCAGAAAGACCTTCGTTTATTATCGACATCATGAATCGGCGGAAACTTTAGTTATGACCAAGCCGTGTCTAGCCGCGCGACATTGTAAGTGTATGATAATCACGTATAATCACTCATGATAACGTTGCAACTCGCAACCTGTATTTGCGAAACTGGTTTCTTTTTCCGATCTAGAAGTTCTGCAATTAATCATCCGATGAATAGGTATACCATTGTACAATCCGAACGATGTGTTATCCACATGTAGGTACGTTTCATAGTCGAAAAAATCAATTTTGTTATATGACTGAACAATAAGTTAATAAATATATGGAATAGCTTGGAATATGCAATGAACTAATTAATTTCTTTGTATACTTTCCTCTGATGTCACTATTCTGAGAAGAAAAAATGAGTTGTGATGACAAATTCTTGTTGGTTACATTTGCCTATCAAATTAGCCAATAAATTCATATTTTTAGAAATCCAAGCTGAACGAAGCAGTTTAGCTTTTTAATCATTTACAATCAATTTTATTAACAATCAATTTTAATCGATTACTGACAATTTTTTATTTAAAAAAAATTGTTATTTTACTAGCAATTCTGTTACTTCATCTTATTAAAAATGAGGAATAATGAATATATTTATGTATTAAATATGTAAATTGACTGAAAAAAATACCATTTATTTTGACTAAAAAAAATATGATTTCATTTTTCATTTTGATTCAATATTTCATTTTTCTTTTTTACTTTACTAAAGAAGTTTTATTATCTAGATAAGTACATTTGATAAAAACAGTGGTTCGATAAATAATTGATTATTTAATTGATGTTAGCAAATATTGTAGAGATATTATTAAATAGACATCATTAGGTTCATAAAAAAATTATATTCAGACGAGTTTACATAAATACGAGTGATATCATTCGAGTGTCAGTGGAATATTCCATTAGTTTATTTTTTAGTTTATCAATCTTTGTAACTATTTATTAAAAAAGATTAACTTTTATTAAAAAAGAATTAATAATAGAGTTGCATATGTACGGAATCTTATTAAAGTCATTATGTGTTATTATATTAATATTTGGATTTTTATAACGTCTCTATATAAATGACGAATTTAATGATCATGTATGAATAGTGATAATTAAAAGTAATTAAATCAAATTGTCACGATTGTATATAACAGTCCAGATTATTTTTATTAAATATTTTAATATTGCACGAAATTAACGTCTAACTAATCTTCTAAATTAACTATATAATATAAACATCTCTTTATATCATTATAGTATATATTTTTAATTTTGCAAAATTTAATTAATTTAAAGAATTAGTAGTTTAGTTTCGATCTGCAAAATTAAAGTGATGTACCTTATATATATTGTACCTTTAATTTATACAATCGAAACTTTTTTATTTTTATATTATTATTACAAAATATCATGTAAAAATACATTATCGTTTATCTTCGCGTGTAAATTAAGTTTTGAATTTAAGTTCGACTTTTATAAGATTGTAATATTTTATTGTAACACCATCGTGACATCGTATTGCAACACGCCTTGACCGAACGACCTCAAGTTGTTTGCGTGATTCTAATTAATGCACGACACATTGAGGTTAAATATCCGCGCGGGTTAAATGTCTTCGTTCGCGGATCATACGTTCGGGGATCGCGCGAGAAAGCAAGACCGGTCACAATTATCATCTTGTCGCTTTTTATCCGACAAAATTACAGAACCGCACGCCAAGATGCACGTACGCGATTCATTCACGCAAAACACACCGGGCGAGACAGACAAACCGCAGGTGTGGCGACCAATGTCAGTCTTGACGTAACGCAACTTGATCTGCACGACGACGATGATGAGTCCATGCAATGTGAATTGGACAGACAGTTTTATGCACCGTCTGCTTTGCGTCGAGCATATAAGCGCTTTCAGTTACGCGACAACGACAGACGGTCAATAAATCCCTGATGATTTATTTCCAGTATATCACACTTGTTCTCTGTCAGGGCAGTCATCGTGTCTAACCACTTCTTACGCAAATGCAAATCCGCCAGCTATTTTTAAACTTAGTCTCGGGGAACTCGCAGCATTGTGGTTACACGCGAATATATAATGTTTATCCTGCAGATCTTTCCGAAATTGCAATTTTTATAACTTACCAAGCGTAAAAACGGTGTAATAATGTAAAAACTAAACGGTGATCGAAATACTTATTTTTCTCCCTGCATTGTGGACTGTTGGATTTTCAAGATAGATTTTAAAAGATACACTGAAAAATATGTGATGTTATACCATATATATCAACATTATTTTAATTGAAAATAATTTTGTTAATTCAATAACACTATTAATGAAATAAAACATATACTCTTGTTTTAATAAAATTTTATTTGTTTCATTAATACTATTATTGTGAACTAACAAGATTATTTTCAATTAAAATAATGCTGTTGTATAACATAATTTTTTTTTTAACAATGTTATATACCTAACTTAAAAGAAGTCTTATAATATTTAAAATCTAAAGTTATGAAATCGTGTCACAAAAGCACGTAACTTTTTTCTTTTTTCTTTCTTGAGTCATGCTATATATATTTGCTAATTTATGTCTCTAATAAAACTTACACGATCGTTCAATAAAAAATATCAATTTGTTTTTACATTATTACAATAATTATGTATGTCGTTGTTTTAAGTGTTAAAATTGTATATTTTTAAATGAAGGTTTTTTCTTATCGAACTTACTGCTGCACATGTCGTGATAATCTTGCGTATTTTCACGTTTTATTGAAAAAAGTGGTTTGTAAAAATCTGCCTCCTTACATCGGAAGGACTTTTATAAATAATCTTATCAAAAATCTTATAAAATTCATTTTAAACTCAAAACATTGATTTCAAAATGTTTCTTGGGAACGTATTTAAGGATTCATATTTTTTTCTAATTGCAAAGTTCTGCATGGGAAAAAAAATCGTACGGCGCATTGTGTGCTTCATACACACAGGTCATTAATTTCCTTGCTTAGATTCGAAGTTAGCGATAACACCACTAAATAACCAAACGCAGACAACACAAATATGATAATTACTTATGTACTCCGTATGTGATTACGTAATTAATTGATGGATGCATCTCAAGATTTATTATGCTACTACATAATAAATTTGAGGAACAATTTTGCACAAAGAATTCTACTAAACTAATTCTTTAAAAAAGTTTTTTTAACATTATTTTTATATCTGCAAGCATTTATTTTGTGCATAATTAAGAGAGAGCTTCCTGCGCAGTTGATGAGTTATGAAAACGCTGTCGTAATTTTTTATCTTCCACGTTATTTGCAAGAAATGCAGCAAGTCCCACGTCTAAACAACAATAGTTCACCTGTCGCTGCATTATAACTACACTGTATACCGATTATATACCAGACGATTATCCACGCTGGTCGCACATGTTTCAATTACGAAAAATATTCGTAAACAACATAGCAGCGCCGCGTAATACGGGATATTTAGTAAATGATGATAGACAGTTTTAGGACTAGAGAAACGCATGAGAAGAAGTGAAAAATATTCATTCGAATCCGGAAATATTTTTCCCGGGTCCCTTTCGCAATGTTGAGACGACTAACCGCCGTGCTCCAGCAGTGCGCAAAATAATTCTTTATAGAAAACTGAAATTTGTAATTGCTATTAATTTTTCAATGTTTATTCTAATGATCAATAATTAAGAAATACAGAATTCCAGTGGAATGCTTTTCTATATAATTACTTATTGCTTAATTTAATGTACTCTCTAAAAGTGAATTAGTGACTTTAGTATTAGTGACTTCAGCCACAGTTACAACTAATGTAATCATTAGCGAATATTTTTTAGTATAATAATACACTGATTCACTTTTAAAGATTAGGATTTTCTACAAGTGAATCTACAAAAAATCATATGAAAGTGAATTAGTGTATTATTACTGAAAAACAGTAAACAATCGCTGATAATACATCATTTATAAGTGTAGCACTAAAGTCAGTAAAAATATACTGACACTTTTAGAGAGCATGTTAATTCATTGATTATTAATGTTAATCGTCGCGATAAAACATGGAATTTATTACAACATCCATTAAACAGGGATTTATTTTAGCGAAGATCAAGAAATCTCGCGGCAGACCGCAAGATTTCCGGTGAAAACCGTAATTTCCGGTGAGATAAATTAACCGGATGAACGCGCGCGTACTTACACTCTCGTATATTACGATCTTAAAACAAGCACGAGATACACAACAGCCTTGTACTAAAAATCCACCAAACCGTTTTAAGTTTGCCTCTCGTCCTCATTTAAATTCTTATCAATGCACGTTCTACGTGCGAGTTCGTTACGTTTCGCGAAAACTAATTTTTCAACGTTGATGCAGTTTCCACAAGAAAGACAATCTTGTTCTTGTTGATATCGATTAATGCACTTGAACGTTACACGGAGGAGGAAAAAAAAAAGATTTAATATCGATCGCAACAACGTTTTATTATTGATAATTATCTAATAATTATACGTTCTTTCCAGAATTTTGCGAGGGGAAGGGAATATCGAGCACTTTTAATATTATCTTATATTTTTTACGGAGGTGATAAAAGCCTTCATGCGACTCAATCATGATTACTTTCGTACGTATTTGGAACACTGCACTCGTTATCAGTTATTTTACTTTCTCCCACATCTGTATTTTTATAAGTAGTACTTTCTACTTTGAATGTAACTTTCTTAAGATTCTAGAAACGATAAAAAAAAATTGAAAATTCAATCGTAACCAATTGATCGTAACCAATTTCTAATTCCTGACAATCTACATGTAAAAACAAATTTTTATTATTTTAATTACTCCTGCACCGGAATACTTTATTTGTATTCGCTCTGATATTTATTGTCGTTTTATCTTTTTTCCAATCGAATATTAAGAGAGAACGCATGAGAGAAAGTTTCTTAGTTAATATCTATTTGGGCGCGATCCCAATCAAAAACTTTCTCGAAAATTGAGCTTTGACAGCTCAGTTTAAAAAAATTTATCACGTTCAAAGGATCCCGAGCCAATAAATTTCGATCGATCCAAGCGTTTCCGCAATTTATTTCGCGCATCTTCGATCGAGGATCCGTTATACTGAAAAAAAAAAAAATGTATTTTACCAACGTATGTAAGTCACACCGTTTTTATTTCGTGGAGCCGATAACCGGTCGGTCCCTTGGAAATCGACCTTTGCGTCAACGATTTTTCGTTCTGTTTCAGAAACGTATCGTGAACTTCGCCGGCGGGCAGGAGGAACGCGGAAGGAAAGGAGATGACACGCGGGGTCGCACGAGGGAACGAAGCCGCGATCTTTCCACGCGCGCGCAAATAACGATCGAGGAGAGGTACGGCCTTGGAAGCGGCGAACGACAATTTCTGACGATCGATCGACAGTCGCTTACATAGCTTAACGCCGACGATTTATACGAGTTTCACAACTTCTCTCGATTATCGAAACCGATCACTAACCGCGATCGCAAGACGATTTTCTTTTATTCGGCCGGAGTAGGAAGAAGTCAATCTTCCTCGTATATCTCGTTCCCTCGAATAAAACACGAAGCACGACGAAGTGGTGGCACAATGTAGCGCGGTGACCTCGACCGAAAGGTGCGGACTTTCTTACGTGAACTAGAAACCAGTGCGAAAGTTCGACAAGGAATTATTCGCAAAGAGACAAACGTGAGGATGAAGACGATGGGCGATGTCGTCGCGGATCCCATCGACGAGAACGATGGCACGGTGCAATCCTCCAGTGCGAGCAAGGAATTCGGTCAGAGAACACTGAGATCCTTGAAGAGAGGACTGGGTCGACTCTGGAGGAGGCACAGAGGCAATGCATCGATTACCGAATACGATCCCTCCTACAAAGTCGCGTATCTCGGGAATGTGCTGACCGGATGGGCCAAGGGTGAGTGAAAATCGAAACAGAATTTATTAAATTATCATTGCAGTACAAAGATTAGAACTTTATAAATAATAAAAAGAAAGAATATGTTATTGTTTTACTGGGTGTATATTCTGAAAATTTACATTGTGATATTTTCAAAATTAATTTTTAAAAAATTAAAGTTAATTAAAATTAAATTGACATTAATGTTTTATTATTGTTGGTTAGTAGAATGAGAATAAAAAGTAAAAGATTAAACTTTGTTTCATATATGGAAAGAATAGTTTTTGCTGAAGTATCTGCAAATTTAGCTAAATGCAGATCTGAACGTAAATCTGTTGAACTATCAAAATAATTATTATATGTAGAACACTCAGGCCGGTTATTAGAATGCCAAATTTTTTGCAGCATTGCTCATCAGGCTTGAGTTTCCTATATAAATGTGTTGAAGGTTCAACAAATTATTTTTAAATCTGTATTTATAGCTAAGTTTTTAGATAACTAAATTGTTTTTCCGTGTATGAAATAAAGCTTAATTTTTTACTTTATTGTCGTTCCACTCATTCAACATTAACAAAATATTAATTTTAATTTAAAAAGTTAATTTTGAGAATATCACAATGTAAACTTTCGGAATACACCTAGTTAAACTTTTAGATACTTTAGTAAAATCGCTCTTTCCATTTATGGTTGATTGGAGGATAACTGGCTAATGTAACTTGTGTTGTTTTGCTCCGAGATATTTGTAGGCAATTCACAAAAATAAAAAGAAAAAATTTCTCGTATTACGACTGGACTGATAAAAAATATTGCAAGTAAATTAATGTTAGAAATATTGAAGTCATTTGATATGTTTGCCAATATATCGTTTTAATACACGAATTAGTTATTAATTTGATGGGATAAATGTGTGCTCAAAGTAATCAATTTTTACGCATGTTACATTATCGTTAAAGGCAAACACATTACGCATAATTAATTGAACTACAAACGCACAAAAAATATCACGCAAGCAGTTATGTTAAATTGAACCCATTATCATTTGTAATATAAATAATATGTTTACGAATAAACTGTCTCTTCATTAATCCCAACAACGTCGCACGATTAATTAAGCTATATATCTTCTTATATTTGTCGTTATTCAAGTAGTCGTATTGAGAGCCGGATCGTAGGATTTACTTTAAAGTTTATTTGTTTGTGAATGTTTATGTAGATCGGAAGCCGTATTACTTGTAAAAAATAACATCGATATTTTATCAATAATCGACTCGACGTATTCGTCGACGTTTCGCTTTCATTTCAATCGAGTTGTTTTGGGCGATGAAAAAATTGGGCCGGTGCTTAATTCATATCATCGGTAATTATGCGTCTAGATAAGCGGCAATTAAGAACGATAGATACACGTTGCGCTATATTCTCGATCGTGCAGCCTTGGCACGTGAATAACCAACCGGAAGCGCGCGATACCTCTCACGATCAATACATCAGCAAACAGCAAGACCATAACTAATTCTGTATTGACGTTCATCGGTCGTGAATCTCACCCTTCTCGTCGTCTTTTTAAGGAGGCATAGATATCTAGACGCGTCAAAATAAAGTCTAATTTTATGAATTTTTTCTAGAAGGAAAGAAATAAAGAAGTTGGGTTTATTTCATTGTAAAGGTGTATTTTTCTCCCTTTGTCGTCTAAATTTTATTAAAAAGTAATTAAAAAAGGCAATGTTATTAACGTTCTTGTGAAGCTCGTTTTAATAAACATGGTCGCGGATTAATGCCGCTTCCACAAAATTTATCTAAAAGCAAAACGACACAAGCTTTATGAAGTTGAAACATAAATCTAGTATTTGACGTAGCCGTTTTTCGAAACATTGCTTTTGAACAAAATGGCAGTTAGTCAAAGTCAAATATCGATTTTTCTCCAAAAATTTTATTTGTTTTTTGATTGCGAAAAAATATATTAATATAAAAAAAAATAAAATTATGATAATTTGAATCATAGTAAAATTACAGTAATTTGAATTATTTTTATGGTAATTTTAATCATTTTTATAGTTGTAATAACTATAATTATAGTCATTTTAGGTTGTCAACATGTTACTGTTATTATTATTATAGCAGTAATAACCATAATTATTGTAATATATAATTATAGTTACAAATACCAAACATTTTTCTCTCAATGTCCTACGAAAACATGCACCAAAAGTTTTACACTTACATTGAATTACCTACTAGAGGGCCATAAAACAAATCCTTTGCTGCTCAAAAGTTTGATGAATACAATAGAAACGAGAAAAATCCTTCTTTATACTTTAAAAAATCCTGTTTCAGGTATAATATAAATTTGACTCGTTCGGTGCACTCGACTATAATTTTGTGTTTTCCATTTTTCGATCGATTTATAATTTTACAGAAACATTCCTGAGAAATCAAGCTTTAAAAAATATTTTAAAAATTCGATGTTTTGTAGTACTTTCTTTAAATACCTGTGCCTTCTTAAATCGCCCTTTCGAAGAGCTTTTCTTTCGGCTTCTTTTCGAAGCGACACAAATAAAAATTTAAAGATCAGTTATAAATTCTTTACTAATTTAAAGTTGAATTGTTATTGACGAATGACGAAAAAAAAATTAATCTTTAATTAGTGATTAAAATAAACGTAATGCAAATAATGGTGAAAGTAATATTTTTGCTGCTTGAATTTGTTTAAAAAATAAATAATATTTTATTATTTGTTTCTTAGAAAATCTTGAATCTTTATTTATAACTTTGTTTATAATCTCTTAGAAGAAATCCAATTCAATAAAAATTAGCTGTCCGGTTATTCAGTCTTGAAACTTGAAAGAATCACATAATCGTATAAATATAAATTCATCACTAAAGACTCCTGCTGGAAACCGGCTCCAAGTTCACTAAAAAAATTATGCTAATGAGAGAGTGCGACTTTTGAAAACGCGACTCTTCCATATCAACGAAAGACGACATGCTCTTTCTATCACGTATCTTCCTTCCGTTTTATTTCGTTCACTGAAAAGAAATTTATTAAATCTTACATATTTCTTTGAATAATACTAAATATACTTGCAATAAATAAATATTTACTTGAATAGTTTTAAATAAATATTTACTAAATGTAAACATGTATTGATGTGATACAAAAATCATTAATTTGACTTTTATTTTTAACTTTTTTTATTGAATAAATAAATATTTACTGAATAAAAAATGATAGTTAAATCAAATTAATGATTTTTGCATCGCATAAATATATATTTACATTTCGCAAACATTTACTTAAAATTATTCAAATGAATATTTATTAAAATTTAGTATTATTTCAATTTGTTGTCGCGAAACGAGACTTTCCCAGTTTTGGTCTGCTCCTGAACAATCATCTAAACGCGATCGCATGAAACACGATAGTGATAACACGCAGATAGTATCTGGATAAAATTGCGTTCTGACATTCGTAGCGGTCGTAGCGCAAGGTAAAAAAAGTAGAAGGAATTATGTGGTGCAATGACCGGACACAGGCGTACACGACACGGAGCCGACCGGACTTTCTCTGCATATCTTTGCCGCCGACTGGATCGGCCTTAATCGTCATCGGCCGATCGCCATTATTACGGTCGGCGTTAACGCCTATTCGGCGATTAATTAATTCGTGACTGTCCCTCGAGGTATCCGGTATGCGGGATATCGCCGTCCAAGACATGTGTTGCGTGTGTGAATGGCGTACTTCGCGACCCGTATCGGCGAGTGCATTTAAATTATAATCAGAACCGGCCGATCACATTTTACGGTAAGCGTAAGAAATCGGAAGACGCAAGATGGACGTGCGTGGCTGACTAAAAATTTAATAATACAAACTCGCTACTACTTAAAAAAAATATATGAATTATATGTTACTGACACAAATATGATACACTGAAAAAAAAGATATAGTATTGGTAGCAAAAAAAGAGAATTATCCACAAATGATCAATTATCATTGGATTATTTTGTTGAAATTACAAAATACGAAATTACAAAATATTTTTTTGTGAGATGAACAAAATGTTTTTATTTAACGGTACAAATTTATTTGGTTACTTACGTTTTGTAAATAACAATGTAAAATTTAGTTGCCATTACAAAATGACTATTCTTTTATTAATTTCAACAAAATAATCCACTATGGTGAGAGCGAGAAACGTTTCGCAGAGCTGTCAGAGATGGTGTGTCTTCTTGTAAGAGAAATTCAACGTCTACCTGTATAAAGCTGGGACGATTAGAGACTACTCTCATGGACTTCTCGGCTGTCGCCACACCATGACCAATCATGACAACCATTTTTTCAGAGTGATTAGTAATCTCAATTGATCTAAATCTATATATACCTTTGCTAAGGAAATTCAAAAACGTCAAACAATTTCAGTCTGTAGAAAGTGAAAGATATATATATATATATATACCGGAACAAAACGGTTTATATATACATAAGAATAATATATATATATATATTATTCTTATGTATATATAAACCGTTTTGTTCCGGTAACAAAATGTTCTATTTCTAATTACAAAAGATCTATAAACATCATTCAAAACAGTTTTATATCATTAAATTATTAGTTCATTTAATAAATTTAACAAATTAATATTGTCGTGGTAATCAACGATTTGATTGATCATATATCAACAAATAGTTTTTGTGTCAATAACAAAATTTTGATTATTGATACAAAACATTTCTCTTAATGTAAAGAAAACATTAATTGCTAAGACTGTTTTAATATTTTCAAATTAATGCTCTTTTTACATCTTTATTATTCATTTTTCAATTTTTATTTTAAAACCATATATTTCAAAGTCGGAGATTTTTATTTATCGATAAAATTTCCACCGGTAGATCTTTTTTTACAATAGGAGGTATATGACAAATTTATTTTACGTCAAATAGTGGCGTGAACACGGATTATAAATAGCATCGACTCTTTATCACGACAGGTTTAACCGATGTGTTTGTATTTTTGATCACTGTGTGCTGATACATTATACATATATACGTGAGAGTCTAAAGCAAAATACGGAGTTTCCGATCGAGAATAACTTAACCATACTGACATGACGTACGTGTGTATGTATCATCTGTACTTCCTTTCAATACATATCGTGTATAGGATTAATTTCATTACTTTTAAAAAATTATTTCTCCTGTTATTATAAGGCGGCACCCTTATCGGATTGCATTGATTAACATGGCAACAAGTCGCAACGAGCGAAATCGGTGTAATAACAGGGCACATGCAATTTGTTGTTGTTTATGTTTTATATGATATAAAATATACAGGTTTTTGAGATCTGCGTCTAAAAAAGAAAATATATTATATCGTTTTTAGAACCGCGTGCAAAAACTCGAGTTACATTTGATCAATAATCGAGATTGTTAATTTACTGTTAAATTTTTAAAGGGGTGTAATCAAAATTTACTGTAATGCATTTATTACGATTATTACATTTATCTTGAAACAGTGCTATTTAAATATTTTAAAATTATAGCTTAAATTTAAAATCTAGAAAAGATACATAATAACATCGTAGATTGATCACTAATATATAAAAAATCCATTTTTGTCATTCTAGAGTGTCGTTTTTATACCAAGTGTGCGCATGCAGATTTATACTTATGATTTAAATTACAAGGGTTATCGGCATGACTACATCGAGGTCACAATTAAAGAAATAATAAAATTTATAAAAAAGCTTCGTATATACGTCGCTACCGGTCCTTCATCGAATTCGCACAGCTATTTCCAGTTTTGCTCAAACTTGTTCTCGTCGACCTTCACGTTACCTTCCAGAATAATAAAAGAAACAAAGAATCATTTTTATACTCCGTGCATTTTTAATTTACATATAGAAAAAAGCAATTTGAGAAAATGTGTTGCATGCGACAATTATTTCTCTTTAGCATAAGGTGCTTATTCGTTAAAAAGACCATATCCGAATTTTTCATGAAATATTTTATTACACGCGGAACTGTTAGTGAATATTTTTTTTGAGAATTTTTACAAGTTTTACACCATTTATTATGGACCAGTTAAACAGCTGAAAAATGCTTCATATTTTTATTGGTTTTTATATAAACTTTTTAAAATTTCATATTTAGATTATAATTTATAAAAAATTTAGAAAAGAGAGAGAAACCAAGGTTTATACAATATTTCACATATAATAGAAATATACATATATACATATATACACTGAGAAAAAATATCCTAAATTTAAATAAATATTTATTCGAATATTGCCAACTAAACATTTACTTACAGTAAATATTTACTTAATAAAAAGAAGTGAAATTGTTGAATCAAATTAATGTTTTTTGTACCAAATAAATATATCTTTATATTTAATAAATATTTATTAGTTGCACTATAAATAAATATTTATTTAAATTTAGGACATTTTTTTCTCAGTGTGCATATATATATATTATAAAAGACGCAGAAGAATCTTTATCATTTAATTTTTTCTCTGGTTATTATCTCATTAAAAAATTAATAATCAATGATTTATATAATCTTCACATTATGTCCTCAAAGCACGACAAACGTTACATGATTATGAAACTGTATAAATTTTTTTGATAATGCTAGATGAAAAAAGGAAATATTTATGAAAAGCGACATTACGGTGGGAGTGGCAGATTGATATTCAAAGCATTAATATTTTAATCTCAAATTAAAACGATGCAAAGAATTTAAGACTAAAAGAGATTGATCTCGTTGATCGTTTTTTTTTTAACTTCTGCAAAAACATTATTATGCGAAATTGTTCTCGCGAGTACGAAGCGTGAATATACATTCTTGATTTCTTTTTTGTAACTTTATGATTTGCGCGACATTGAAAATCGCTCTTATAACTCTATTTGCTCTTATAACTCCATCATTTACACTTAAATGCTTTAGATTCAATCATGATGTTGGAAAGTGATGAAAAAGCAAGCTATTTATAATCGGTTCTTATATTTAAGATAATCTTTAATTTTAAAATGTCATAAACCGATCACAGGCCGTATTAACATCTTAAAACATTACTTGAGACGATCTTGAAACGTAAGAATTGACTATGACTACCGGTCTTAAAATATTCCATTGCCGATAAATTACGCAACCGTGCGTGTCTGATAAACTGCAAATTATACCAGGAAAGCGCGAAACTGGTAGTTGTGTTTTTTTCACTGACGATTGTATTAGATACTAGAAACTTTAAGACATGTTTCGCTTTTCATTAATTACCCACTTGTTCACTTCTGTGAAGACAGCAACCCATTTTCAGAATCATGATATAATGTGAATACGGGTGTACGTGAGAAAATTAAGTTTTCTTTTTTTTTTCTTTTTTTTTCGGAAATTGCTACACATTTTCTCAGGAGTTCTGATTAACTCCTTCAAGAATCATGTATCTCTTGTGAATGTGTTAAGTACCATCTCTAAATGCGTAAATAAAATTGCATGAAATAATAATTTGATCTTCCTGAAACTGATAAAAGGAGATATTAACTCACTGTTAGCCATGAAATTCTAGGAGAATAATTTATGTAAAATATATGTTATTAAAGAGAGAATATGTGAATACCAAGAATACACCTCGATAGTATGTAATATAATTGATAATACAGCAATTTTCTTGTTGCCTCTGATATTTCACATGAACTGTCTATGTCTACTATTTTATTATATATATATATATATAAAATAGTAGAGATGTTATTATATGGACAGTTTAATGTGAAATATTAGAACAAAAAAAATTGCTACATATAGTATATAGTAAACGATGCACAAACATTGCTATAATTTTTAATTATATTAAAAACAATAAAACAAAATACATATGTACGTATACATAGTGTGTTATATAAATATGTATATATATATTTTTATTATTTTTAATATAACTAAAAATTATTGCAATGTTTGCAATGATAAATTCAGAAATAGATCAATTCATCTAAATACACGTTTCGATTGCTCTTCAGCTTGAAATTACATTCGAGGACAAGTAATGTCATGAAAAACATTAAAGTCAGGAACTGCTCGTAAAAGATATGCAATAAATGTCAGCGATGTGAGAAAAATATAGTGTGCGGTCACGTATGACGAAGTTATTTATTGAGATTTTCGCCATGTTGTTAAATTATTATACTCTTTTAGTTATTATTTCTTCGTCTATTTTTTTTTTGTATTGTATAATTATGAAGTTAGTTTCTGCGGCTTTTAAAAAATGAGTAATATATCAATAAATAATCTCGGGATTATTTCTGTTTTAATACCAAATCACTATGAACATTAATAATTAATTTTTTTAAGACTTCTCTATCGATTTTTTTAGAGCATTGAGCACTGTTATATAATTATGCGGTTTAGGAGATGAGTAATATATATCAATGAATAATCTCGAGATTATTCTTATATTACTGAATCACTATAAACACTAATAATTAATTTTATGTATCACAGTCGGGCGCGTTATAATTCATATCTCTGGAGAGATATAGTTTCTCTCTTTGATTAATATGCATTGAAGATGATATACATTAGCATACACGACTATCATTCTTCATCATTGTTAATAAATGATGCAGATTATATTTTTTTCCGATAAATATTTTTTTAGTCTTTTTCAAATGAACAAGATATTTAACATTAAAACTACCTAAGCGATTAAAATAACTAGTTTATAATTTTTTTATCAAATTTATAACAATACATTTTTTGAGATGATTATCCATTTTTATATGTAAATGATTAAATTGATCAATTATTTTTTTTGTTTATCCTTGTTTTAAATATTAAACAAGTAGAGATATTACATGTATTTATTTGTAGTAAAAAATAGATATATAGGCAGTTTTAATGTTAAAGACATGATAATTTTAGATAATATTTTATTAGTACTGACACAAATATATCTATATATTTTCTTTTACATTACATTTAGTTGAAGTCACTGAAGAGAAGGAGCTTCTCGATCTCCTTTTTGCTTGTAGGTCAATGTAATAAATATTTTTTGTGTTCTCATTATCATATTTCAAAACAGCTAAGTCAGACACTCGAATCTTATTCATCAAACTTTTATCTCGTCTGAATCTTTCAAAGTATATTGAAACTCACAGCTGTTTACAACTTATATATATTTGCCGTACTAGAAATATTCACTGTCATACTAGAAATATTCACTTTCACTCTTGAGTTTATTTATAATTAAGTGTAAGTAAATTATGATTGATGCACAAACGTGGCCACAGCGAAGTAAATGACACACGGAGACTCTTGCACGAGAATGTTGCAATCGAACCTTCTCAACAATGACTCTCCTTGCTTAATAAAGCATCCCCGTTACTGCACCGTTTACTCTATATTCATGTAACGTTATTCATCGTATGACCGCGTACAATGCACGCGACATTCGCTCTCGTCATGCGATGCAAACGGCGTTTTCTCGGTGGAAAGTTTCGCGGCGTTCCGCGGTGTGTGCACGCGCGTTTTCTCGAAATCCTCGCGCAAAAGAGCGAGTGAGCGATGGCAGCAGCTAACGAAGGGAAAATCCACGAGCAGTCGCGGCATTTACCTCTAATTGAATAATATCGAACATTAAAACGCGCCGAGTGTCACAGTCTGGCGGCAATGACGACCCGGTCGTATTACGGTGCATGGCACCTCTCTCCCCGTTGCTTCCCGTTCCGCATCGTTCCAGCCCGTCTGTTTTTCCGTTCGCAATAATTCAATCGCAATATTCGTACGACTCGATAGATCGTCATGGCTGCGAATATTCCTGTCTCGAAATCAATTTTTGCTCATTTATTTTCTAACTCGGCTTAACCCTCTATTACCTTTTAGAGACTTGGAAAACGTTCGATGAATAGGGACGTCGATTTTTCATGAAAATTTGAGTGGACGTTACTTTTTGTAATTTTATTCTACGTTTAGGAGTGATACGTATATAAATATTTATGATATATTCTCTAAAATCTCTGAAGTCAAATCTAATTCTTAAAAATTAATAATTGAGCCATTCTTTTTCAACATTGGCTCTTTGTCACTCTTTAGAATTACATTCCACTCCAAAGATTTTAGAGAGTACATTTATATGATATATTTAATATATATAAATTATATACACGTAATACATATTTTGTGCGTGGTGAGAGTTGGAATTTAAAATCGAATCTGCTTTTGTAATTGAGTATAATTGAGGAACGAGATTGTTCTGTCGGCTCGCCTCTTTACTCTCAAGCCTTTCGTTTAAAAAATTGTAACGGAAAGGAACTTTGCGGCACGCCAATGGCCGTTTCACCTGCTGCGAGGGATCGCTTTTATCGAATCTCCCCGCGCGCTTTCTCCGGACACGCTCGGAATAAAATGTTGATTCAACGAGTGTATATAAGGCTTCCTATACGCAAATTACGCAGACAGTGAGACCATTGTTGTCCGTGGTTTATTTGCATGTGATTTTCGATGGCCTTTTTTTCACCGAGTCAGCCGGTCACAGTTCGATTGCGGTGCAGATCTCGATCAACGGAGGCTTTCTCTCGACGTTGCAGTTTGCACTCGGAAATAGAGACACGGCATTTTTCCCTTGAGGTATTCGGTATAATCGTGATGATTCTCGTTCACGATTTAATGTTTGCACCTTTTGTGAGAAAATGAGATCTTTTCGATGCGAGATCTTTTCGAAGATTCACGTAGGTATCGCGGACGATTTGCCACGGGCGGATTCAGGTGGGGATATGGAGGCCATGTCCCCTCCTTTGGAGTCTTCTTTTTTAAAAATATTTATAACAAAATGTTATATATATTGTTAATATTTCTAAAATATTCACAATTTTGATATTGCAAAAATATTTTTTACTTAGAAACATTCTATTATATTATTCTTCTTTTGTGTTAATATAATTTTAAATAAAAACGTTTTATGAATTATACGTTTAAATAATTTTTCTTTCAATGTAATAATTTAAATAATATAATATTCTATCTTTTCATATTTAACCTTGAAAAATTTTTTGTTTGCGACGCGTCAGTGGCCTCCCTTGATGTCTGGACCCACTAATTATACGATTTCAAGAATCGCACGATGAGATAGCAATCGGAAACGGATCGCGTCTTCCTCGATATAACGGATCGTCGGATTCTAGGAATATACCTGATTCTAGGTAGACGTCCGATTTGTCACGTCGTCGCTTTGAAGTCAATTAATCAAAATCGATGTGCCTCTTATTAATTATCTACTTCTGATTATAAAGTTCTTCCTCCGTGCACGTGGGATTCAATAAACACACACGTGTTCAGTTCCACGTCATTTCTTTATATAACACTAAGTATCGTAAGAAATGTTGATTCAACTCACTCGTCTATTTAAACATGATCTATGTCTTCAGATCACTGTCTTTAATGATAGCTCATTTGCATTATTTGATAATTGCTGGATTAGAAATATTAAATATTATGATTACAGAGATATCAAGAGAGTATTTATAAGGATGACGTTTCTTAGTGCCTTTGATTTATAGATGTGCTTTCTCTTGCGATCATAGTTATCACTTGCATACATTTCGCAATTGTTTGATCGCACACTAATGATCATGGAGATACTCATGAAGAGCTCATAATACAGCTTTATTAAGATACAAATCTTACATATCTATTACCTAATAATAATATTATAGTTGTACACAAAAAAAAAACTATTCTTAAATCAACCATGATATATTCATGTAAGCAAAAATATTGTAATCTTGCTTTAAAGATTTTAGTCTTGATTTGATTGAATTTGTATAAAATTGAATTGATATAAAATTTTTAATTGAGCCAGTCTTGAATTGAGTGCAAAGTAATACTTGCATAAAATCAAATTTAATTAAATCAAGACTAATATCTTTGAAGCTTAATATATATGAGTATATGGTTAATTTAAGAATAGTCTTTTTTTCTGTTGTAAGTTTGTAAACCATGTTACATTCTTAATTCTTTTATAAACATAATCAATTGCTTTTTTAACGCATTTACATTTTAACATAGTTGATATTTAATAAATATGTTCTTCGCGATTCCATATTGAGTTGGTCTCGATATTCTATCACTTACATAATTCTTCAAGTATTCAAATCTGTAGCGATTATAATTCGACAAACTATAATTTGGTCCTTCATAAATTTTTCTAAGTAGTAAAAATTTTAATTCACATCAGATCTACTACTGTAATTAGATGAGCTGCAAAATACTTAATTTTCATTCATTACAAGAATAGTTTTAATCGTCAAAGATTCAATTTGCTGTGAATTTCTAATAATTCTAATTTTTCAATTTAAAGTGGAATATTTACAATATGTGACCACCAAATTCCTAATGTTAAAGTTAATTAATTTCTCCCAATTTCTTGAATGTTACTTTAGCATTCTATGCAGCTTCTCGTTTTCCGTGTCTCATCGGCAATATTGTTATCAAACCTGCATATAAATGCAATGACGTTACAAAATTGTATAATGCGCTATTTGCATAACCGATCTAAGATCTTGCTTAACATACATCAAGTTTTTTACTGCCCAAAGAAGTTGGCACTTCATCAGTGATTATTTTATAACTACCGATCTCGATTGATATAGCAAACCGCGATATTGTATACATAATCATTTACAGAATTAATCCATTTGTATGGTCCGTGAGCTCAATTTGTAATTATAAAGAACTTTAGAGCTCTGAGTGACGACCGCAAAAATCGCCACGATGGAATCAGCTGCCACGAGCGTGAAGAAACATCAGTTTGTTTCACCACAACATCCAGCTACTCGTACCGGAATTTAATTTATTACTGCCTCATGCATTTGAATGCAAACATGTTGCTTAAATTTGCATCAAATACCTACTCTTTTTTGCAATAAACCACTTCCAGGTATGAGCGAAGCGCACCCAGAGAAATATTTCTTTGAATCGAAGAAACCTTTCTCTGCATTTTTAAGAATTGCGTTTTTTTTGCAAATAGCGGGCAGCGGAGAGACTATGACGTGCACCTATACCTGTCTCAAGTTGCCATCTTTCTCTCTCTCTCTCTCTCTCTCTCTTCCTTTTCCTCGCTCAACCTGCACCATTCTACCTCCTTCTCCCTCTCTCTTTGTCGCTTCTCTATTTTGCCAACCGGATCGGCTCGCTTTCGAGCTCTAAGTAACTGTACTTGCGTTTCCTGTATCTCTAAATTGGTAACGCGGTTCAAAGCGGCGCGTAGCGGCGAATCGAACTGTATCGAAAGTCAGGATATGCCCCGTAGTACATAGAACGGAGCTATCTCTCCCCGCTATATACATGCCGATGTCTGTTATGTGCTCGAACGTAGCTGGGATGTCGTAATAGATATAATACGTAGGTATTGCGTGCATGTAAGATCTGTCCTAAAGTGACATACTTCGCTGAATCGCGCGGCATACCTTTCGTCTTCTCGTGTGAGAAGCGACATTTCTAAACATCTGATTATGCGTCGATGTCCATAATGAAGCGTAGAAAGTCACCGCGCGGAGACATCGGCATGGTATAACATTACTTTTGAACGGTTCTCTGAAGCTCCTTCTGAAATTACAGACTGTTCCACAAAGGATCGGCAACAATGTAAAACTTCAAGGAGCGTATTCCGACAATAGTTCCAGCTTTAATAATTCTGAAAGTAATTCAAACTGATTTTTCACGGTTTCGACAGGTGAAGGCTGCGTCGAGAAGCCCGTGTCGACCCTGTGGCGGAACTACGTAAGCAGCAATAGACCCGACGTTTCCATGAGGTTGACGGTGACCAACGGTGGTCTGACCGCGACCACTAAAGACCACGGCCTCACCGAGTATTGGGCTCACCGTGTGACTTATTGCACAGCGCCAGCCACTCATCCACGCCTCTTTGTTTGGGTATACCGACATGAAGGCCGTAGACTGAGGCCCGAATTAAGGTGTCACGCAGCCCTGTGCAGCAAGGAGTCTACCGCAAGAAGACTCGCCTCGATCTTGAATGCCAGGCTGCAACAGGCGCTCATGGAATTCCGCCGGGACAAGGTCTCCAGGCAAAACGCCAGGTGAGAGCAGCGGTATCATGCCATAAAAGTAAACTGAGACCTAAGCGAGTTATGGAAAGCGGTGTTATTTCAATAGCGCTCTTATTGATTTGCTATAAAGAGTTAATACTGGAGAAATTTAGAAACAAATTAAGAATGCAAATCTTAAAATTTCTTATTTCCCGGTAACGACAAATAAACGCAAACGGAAGTCACGAAATTTACGGGATCGTAATATTAGCGGAAATTATTAACGGGCATTATCTAACATTGGTAAACAGTTAATGGGGGGGATTTAGGAAGTATTACGGTGGGATTAGTGAGATATCTTGTTGAGTATTAGAATTGCATTAGAAGAGAATTAATAGGACACACATAATACATTTGCATTACGGTGTTTATCCAATATGCTAGAAAATATTTGAATCTCTTTTTGTCTTATCGATTTTAATTGCTTAATTATCTAAATGCATATTTTTATGATATGATTTGCTTAGTTCTTAGTAGCTCGTTAAAGTTGAACCGGCTACGATTAATCGTTCGCGGCACAATTTCTCAATCGTAGAATTCTACGAGTTTCCGTTAGGCTCATTTCAATGTCGGGCAGCAACCGACATTGCATTCGCGCATTCCAATCGCGCATTCTTCGCATTTTTATCGTCCTTCATGGGTTATATCGTCGTTACATGGCGCAGGTGTTTGCCTCTTCCCGTTTTAATCAGGGAAAAAGAGAAATTTCTCTCATCTTCGTTCTTTGAGAGGCACGCGAAGTTACGCATGCTCGTGCTTGCAATGGAAGTCACGATTCTGGTCACAATTGTAGATGGTTATGTGCGCGATCGAGTC
Organism: Mycetomoellerius zeteki; assembly: GCF_001594055.1. Lineage (NCBI taxonomy): Eukaryota > Metazoa > Arthropoda > Insecta > Hymenoptera > Formicidae > Mycetomoellerius > Mycetomoellerius zeteki. The sequence goes on along the minus strand of NW_017257076.1, from coordinate 80,277 downwards.
ACGATCCAGGACGGGAAACGATCGCCACTCGACATGTACATTCGGGTCAGTGTTTCCAAGTCGCAGGTCAAACGTTACAGGATTCTACTTTCCATTTGGTGACACAAGTCGACACAAGTATCGTTTTATCCTTATTACTTATGTCTGAATGTTAAGAAAGATAGAATGCTGCTTGTGTCACCAAATAGAAAGCACCTGTATTCGAGCACTCTAGTCAGAATCGTGCTAATACGTCTAATTCGCTACTTTCTTTATCGCATTATTCAGAAATTCATCTTTTTGTCAGGAAACGCAAATAGAGAAAGTTAATGAGTTGGACAATTTTTATTATTTAATCAGTTAGAATTTTAATTTATTTTTAATTAATAAATATTTGTAATTATTTTGTAAATTGAAATTTTACGATTTTTTAAATATATTCTTCAAATTAGCAAGAAGTAAGCAAATTGTAAAATTTTACAGGGAAAATTATATTAAAAATCTTTTTCTTATTATAATGTATTTCCGTTAATATAGATTAATTTTAATCTTGATTTAATTTACTTTTTACTTTTTTCTAATTCTTAAAAGTCAAAAAGATAAAAAGTAAATTAAACGGGTATTAAAGTTAATCTATAATGGTAGAAATGGACATAAATGTATTAAGTCGTTGGAAAGAGAGGATCAATTTTTATTACGAAATTTGTAAAAATATGATATCATTTGTAGATTGGTATAATTTGAATTAATTTACATAGTTTACATAAATCGTTACAGATTGTCTCTAGCAAACGCATTATACGACAATCCGTCGTTGCCGCGTAGGAAACTTCTTCTGAGCACCGGTGGCCAGAACTATCGGCCACCCTTGGAGAGGTCAAAGAGCGCGCCTAAGTTATCAGCGATCGAAGAGGACACGGTAGCTGAAGAGATAGAGCAGGAGAGGCTGCTGGAGGAATTGCGTTCCTTGGAGAACGTAGCACGTAGCTGGGAAGACCAGGACAGCTGGAGGATAGCCAGATTACTGGAAGCTCTTAATCGCGAATCCGATGAAAACGGTAGCATCTCCAGTGGATGTGAAACTGCCAGCACGGCGACCAGCGAGGAAAGAGCCACTGGCCCGGAGGAACATCTTGCTCAGAGTTAGTATAATTGTTCGCTTATCACAATTGCCTGTCACGATTGAAATAATTTGAAACTTGAAGCAAAGTCTCGATAAACTTTTTTAAATACGTCCTTTTGAATGTATAACTATTACTGTTTTTTAGTGCCGTAAACGATAATATCTGTAAATTTTTTCTAAATTTTTTCGTTATGCAAAGATAGTTACATAAAGTGATAAGATTGTAACATAAAGCCTATCTTTGTATCATCTTATATAATTGAAATGGATAAACTGCATGTGTAATTTATTCTAATTTTAGCGCGAGTTTTTTTAAATTCCGTTTGTCGTTATAAACAGCGAGTTGCGTTTTCTTAACGTCATCAATAGATTTAATAAATGTATATGTATAACTGATTTTTTATCGTGCCTATTTTTAATAATGTTTTAATTAATATTATCTTTTGAGATATTTAATTTTTTTATTCGAAATATATCTCTATCTTCGTAAAGTTTTTTAGAGGAGTATATACGATATTTGCATAAACTATATTGAAAGGGCAGTTGCTTGACAAGTCATACCAGTTAGTGTACACGGATTTATAACGTTATAATGTCACTTCTTGATAAGTTGTTTACCTTTAAAATACATTTTCTAGATCCAAATGATCAGCGAGGGTCGATCAAAAGGGTTATCTTCTCGGAAGACGGAGTCGGCAGGAGATCAGGACCACGAAGGAATTCAGAAGGTTCGCCACATTTTATGACGTGTGCCGGTAGTCCCCGTTTCAATCCTATGGATCCTATGAAGAGGTTTCCCTTGAGCGAAGAAGAAGAATCGATGGAGGAAGAAGAAGAAGAAATAGAAGACACTGCTTCGAACATGTTCGATTTCGAGGATGTCGAGGATCTCGACGACGTGGTGGATTATCGGCCGAGGGGAGAGGTGATGAACAGGATTGAGGATCCGCAAAAAAGGGAAAGGCGAGCGAACGAGAAATATCCTGGTAGAATAGGTCACGATTTTTTGCAAAATGAGGAAACTTCGTTCCTAACTCTGGATTCTCTCGACGAGGAGGCCGACAGCGATGAAAGCGGTTACGTGGAAGCACCACCAAAGTCTTTACTAGGTCAAGATGACAAGAAAGAAGAGGAAGAGAGCGAGCATCTGCGATTAGAGTCATTTACGAATAAAAGAGAGGACAAATTGGAGTCGACATGTAGAACCGACGAAAGTGAGAATCAGAGGACGAAACACGAGGATTCTAAGTTAGATAAGCAAGAGGGAAGAAAAACGGAGAAGAAAGATCCCTTAATGGTGGTCAACGATAATCAAAGAGTCAAGGAAAGAGAAAGGGATTAGATTTTAAGTCTCCTATCTCAGATACTATCAGAAAGTTAGCTAGTGCGTCACTAAGAAATTCCAAATCTTTCGAAATGACAAGCAACAATTGCTTGAAAGTACTAAATAATTTCAAAACCTCCAAGTCATTTGATAGCGTGAAGAATGATGAAATTACCGTGGATTCGCCAAGTCTTCACCAAAGGAAACAATTGTTGGCACAACGCGGTGTCATGGTTTAAAACGTCCCTTTTAAATTGAATATTTTTCCGATTTTTTATTACAAATTGAACGGAAATTAATCATTGAATAAATATTTATCTATCATTAAGTCATCACGAATCATCAAAAACATAATTATGTTTCATAAAAACACCAAGTCTACAAACAAGAACGCAAAATTAATATTCGAGCTAAAATGTGCCTAATAGATTTATTAAATTGTATCAATTGTTTCGTTTTTTGGCAAACAAAAATAGGACTATTGCAAATATGTATTTATGATGAAATCGTTTTCCTTTTTCGTAATGTTCATAATAGAAAATAGACGGATTCGATAACAAATGCATTTAAGTTTTATGTCAAAGGCACATTAAAAATATCTGTTTGAATAATATCGAAGCAACAATTAAGATATTGTTCAAATGACTGCTAGACTTTGAAAAATCCCACTTGAATCTTTAAATGCATATCAAAATACTATCATCGAGTTGAACAAATACACTCAGTGTCGAAATTTGATTTAAGCACAATATTCTAAGAGACGTAGTTGATTTCTTGTGCCTCTCTAGTTGGCTAGTTTCTTATGCCTGAGAATCGCGACCTCGCAGAAAAATATATTAAAACAGACAATATATTAATACCAGTTAAGAAGCCGCTCAGCTAAATTAAATTTGATACACAAAATGAACTTAATGTGATCACAATAATAATTTCCACTAATTAATTTCCAGATAAACTATAAGTAGAACGCACTATTGTTTCGCACAAAGCTGTCTAGTTCTTCACGTTACAACTATAGGGGTTGACAAGAAAAATATACTCACATATTATATATACATAATATGTATTATATATACATATATGTACAAGGCAGATGCAAAAATCTTGAAGCTATCTTTGATATTCGTATCTACTACGTATCGCATAGATGTAGTCGGAAATTAAAAATACCCTATTTGAAAGCCTATGGAATAGGCTTTATCAAACAATACTTGCAATCGGTAGAATTGGAATAAAATCAACTCGTAGAAATATAATCTTAACTAAAAATAAAGTGGCTAATTTAGCAATATGATTTTTCATGTTATTGATATTAGACTTCCGTATGTTCAGATATTAGACTTACATATTCAATATTTGAATATGGAAATCGTCTATTTTGAAGATTAAAGGGACATTTATTGGATCATAAAGTATCGACACTGCACCGTATCTTGTTGATTAATGTTAATATTGTTCGATAAACAAATTACTAGTAACAAAGTTAAGTTTGGATTTTTGTGAAATAGGAGATATCGTAAATCGGAAGCGGTTTAATTAAGTAAGTGATTAAGTGATCACACTTGTAAATATAATTTTTTGCGAAGTGGAAATCGACGATACATTGTTACTCGTAATATTGTTATTACGAGTAAGAACGCAAATGAATAGACATTGTAGAATATGATTGTGGTTTTTATTGCGTTCTTTTATCCAACACTATACAATATTCCAACACTATACAATATTCCAACATTTCCAAATTATCCTAAGATCGAAGATTCTAATATGCGAATCCATCGCTATTCAGTACATTCAATAATATGTTTGTCCAATTATTAGTCCAGATTCATCGCTTTAATGCAACAAGTTTATCTAAATGTAAACGCGACGTATCCATCATTCATCCATGCTCTATTATCAAGACCCGCGATAATTTGTTAAATCAGAAATAAATGTTTTCTTTCCTTTTTTTCCGATTGATTATCATGAGAAAAAACAATTTAGCGTAGCTAAATGTACTTCGCGCGACAATAATATGTACATATGTTATTTTCGGCCTATATGTTATAACAGAAATCAAACATTCCTTCGCAAGCCGATAATAGTATACGTTATCGGTAACGACGCTTCAGTAATAGTACACATTATCGGTACAATATAGCTCACGTCATCGATTAGGCAACAAAATAAATATTCCAAATCGATCATACCCATCGAGGATTTCGCCGCCGATGCGAAACCCGAGATGCATTTTTGTGCCAAATTGCGGCCGAAGTCTGTATCGCGACGATCGTTGTGTATGAAAGAGAGAGGTGGTACCAATAAAATAAAGGAAAGCTCGAAAGATCGGAGTTTTCTGTATCTTCCCGCTTCCTGATCCATGAACCTCGGAATTGTCTCTCGTGTATAAAATTGCATTTGAGACAGTTCGTGATCAGGACGAGTCAACCAATAATTACGGATAGCTTGCGCCGATGACAGAAAACGTAAATCGTGATTTTTTAAGGTCATCTTATAAGCAATATTAAAGTCAGACAATTTGAAACGTTCGGTCGATGATCCTGATCGATTTTTCATCATTTATGTTATTTTTCAGAATAAAAAATGTTTTAATATGTATATTTATAAAATATATATATATATATTTGTAAAAAATATACATTTTATATCTATTTTTAAACATATATGTATATATAAACACATTTTTATTTCTATAAAAAATAAATATACATGTAATATATATGAATATAAAAATATCAATTATTTAATGTTTCATGTACACTTCGTGTACATTTATTTTTTGTATTTATTTAGGCTGAAGCTTTGTAATTAGAGAAAAATTTTCATTTCTCTTTCATGCATTAAGTTACAGAATTAAAAATGTAAAATTTTTCTCATGTATATATTAGAGAATGATTTACTTATATAGATGAATTTTAGAATATTCCATACGATATTAAATAAGCAAGATGTTTAGTGTAAATAGAAAAATTGAATAATGATAATGTGACCTGATTAAATTTTCGCCATAAAAAAGTAGCTTTAGATTTCCTGCGGAATTCACGATTGAGATGAAATAATAAGCGATGTTCGTATATGTGTATGAAAGATAATGATGATAGAACTTTTTCCATGTGTTACTTAGTTCTTCTCTTCATATACATAAATTTTCTGGTATGATTCGATTGCAAGAGATGGCGGCAGTTATATTTACACAGTTATTTCTACACGAGAAAATAATTAAAAAATGATCAGAAAAATCCGAGGACTAAATTAGATCATTGATGTTTTCAGATTCATAAAATGTATAAATCAATTAAGATAAGCTATACACATGTATTATTTATTTATTATTTAATTAATTACTTAGTTAATTACATGTTTTTTATAACCAATAATTTATTATAGAATTTCGTAGTAAAACCAATATACACGATGTCATAGAATTTGATTATTTACATTAATAAAATTGAAGAAAATAACATATTTAATAAGAAAGACATCAGAGAACAGAAATAAATTAGAACAAAAAATTAGAACTTGTTATTATATTAATAATTTTAATTCGACTCGCACGGTTATAAATATTATTTTATGCTCACATATCTTTATAAAAAATAATAATTAAATCTCCTTATTTATCGTTAAAAAAAATTGCCAGCTATCTTTGCAGCTTTTTCGTCATTATTTATTATTTAACGCAACCCATTTAGTCAAATCATAAAATCTTTCAACTTTCCTTTCGCTCTCTTTTAAGATTCTTTCAACACAAATTAGGCGCGCCTTTTAATTAAACCCGGATACAGAAGCTGTATTTAAAAAAAAAGAGGAAAAAAAAAGGATAAATTCGTGCACGGTTTCTTGAGCCGCGGCCGCGTATTCTTCATGGCGGCGAAAATTTACGCGAAAACATGACCGTCCGCGTTCTCCCGGCGGCATCTGTCTGCGAAGCGGTCCTTGTCCAGAGTCAAGATCAAGATCAAGGTACTACCAAGGTGGCCGGACCCACAGCCAGGAGTACGATAACGCCTCGCGCGCGCGCTGGTACGCGCTGCCACGATATTCTCTCGCTAACACTAGTATGCATCGGTGTGACCTACTAAGCGCGACATATGTATGTACGTACGCATCGCACGCCATGGTGAGTGTAAGATGAGGAAGGCAAAAGTGCGAGAGGGAGGAGGGAAGGAATCCCCGCAACTTCTTCATGTTGAGCCTCCAGCCTCCACCAGTGGGATGAGTGGGATCGTCTCGTCAAGCTGGACCATAAAAACATGCCTTCGCGAAGATTATTCGCGCATCCAATACCCTGGTAGCATTACGCGACGAACGATGCAAATCAGATCGTAATGAAGCACTAATGATGATAAAAACAGAGGGGAAATGGAAGAAGTGCAAAAACTCGCGTTTTCCAATCCTTTTTCATTCTTTTATTTTTATCATCTTTTTTATAGGGAAGAAGGGCGCAATTTATTCTTGTTTAATTCGCTTTGCATCGCTTTTGAAAAGATATGTAGCAAGTCTAATTTAAACTTGAAATAAAAAAGTAATCCAGATGATTTGTATAAATATGTGCCCATAAGAAAAAAGTTTCTTCGCTTCTACGTTAAATCTTGTAAAGTGGAGAAATTTTTGCAAGCGATACATCGAAGTCAAAATTTAACTCGGTCAAATTTTCATCAATTATACCATTTCGATTGTCCATTTTGTTACTCCAAAGTATGTTATTTTATTTTAAGATTATATGGAATCCACGTCTATATAATCTTAATATATATTGTATATGATATTTTTCTTATATCTTTCCGAAAAACTAATTAACGATCAATGCTCTTTTTAGGATGAAAAATTTATAATTACTTTGAAAAAAACGTACATTATTTTGTTGATGTGTGACTACCAAAAACTTACTTTTAACTCCTTACTTTTTCATTAAAAAATTGTATTATTTTAACCAAATTTTACTTAGAACAACAAATTTCGTTAGAACAATACGCAATTTTTAAATAAAAAAGTAAGAAGGTTTTTATTAGTCACATATCAACAAAATAATATATGTACCAAAATATTTTTCTTAATGTAATATAATTCTTTGATAGCAAATAATATTTTTTTTCTAATATCCGATTTCCAACATATAACAAATTTTCTCATAGAGATAATTATATCTCAAAAATATTCATTAAATTCGGAGTAGAAGATGAGTGTCAGGTGACACGTACTTTTTTTTTTCTCATCGTAACTTATCCTCGCTTAAATTTCATGTTCCAAAAATCGAGCGCGATCTTTTAAAGATACAGAAAAGAGAGAGTCAGCCGTTCATAATTCTGCTACGAATTTCGTGGGGAAACAGAAACGAAATACAATTGCGACTTAATTGAAATCCCGTATATTTTAATTACGGTCTTAATGGGTCAAGAAGAACGACCGGGTCAGAGAGCTCTCGATTTAATCGCCTCGGCTTTAAAAGTGACACACCAGCTGAACGAGGCATCGCACGAGGCATATCCCCGAGTCCCTTATCTCCCGCGCCAAGTATACAAGCCGCGATCCTACCAGGTGGTACGAATTCGGGGCCATCTCGCACGGGGGTCCGCATGGGTGCCGCGTTATCTGGGTAGGGGGGTACACGTGAGCCTTCTCCATAGAGCGCGGAGCGCACCTCGCACGCGGCTCCTCGTACGTGTGTGAATACGGAGTCGTGAGTAGTGTTAACGGCCTTGCTTTATGTGGGTCATGAAACAAGGTCCCACCAGCACGGGGGGAGCCCGGGAGAGCCACGGCGTGCGCTTAACTTATGCTAGCAAAGACGAGCCGATATACACACGCGTGACACACACACACGCACACGCGCGTGTATACGCACGCGGCATAAACGAGTCGCGGCAACTTGCGCTAGCACACCAACGTCGAGCGAAGGCTTTCTACCGAGAGCTGCCGGTGTACCTTTCCTCCGCGCGGATCGAAGCCCGAAACGACGATCGATCGTAGATCTGCGTAGATCCGATCCGGAGAGAAAAGGAGATAGAAGGAGATTTACGGGCGGGCTTCCTCTTCCCCTCGACAGACGCGGAAATTCTCTCCGCGAAATTCCGCCGTAACGTAACGCTACGCTCGCCGTTCGGCAAACAGGGTCTCGGACGTTATATAATGCGATTCTACATTCCGTTTATTTTTATTTCCTATTTTCGCACGATAACGCCGGGCATCGCTCGTTCTGTTATTCGGTTATTAATTTCCTTCGGAAACTACGCGCGCGAGTAAGATGAAGAGAGAAATGATGTGTCTGGAAAGAGAGCTTTTGGAAATTTCTTTTTTGCACTTTCCTTCAAGTTTCATCTAAATTTTGTGTTAATGTAATTTACGACATACGCGCTTGTATTTCTTTGCGAAAATTGCGAACGGGGTAAATCAGTTTTTCGTCTTTAGATTTATGAGGGATTTAATTTAACATGAGAACGTGATATTAGTGACATTAAATTAATACTTGTGTTTGCAAAAAAATATTTTGAGTACCAACGTATTATAATTAATACGCACATATAGGAACGAAGAGAATTTGACGAGAGATAATTTTGCTGAAGTATCCAAAAATTGGCTAGATTCAGATTCAAAAATAATTTTGTTGGACCATACAAACAATTATATAGGACCTTCAAATATGACCAGCAATAAGTTTTGACGGTCTAACAACCAACCTTAATGTCCTACATCCTACATAATTATTTTGATGATTTAATAAAATCATTTTTAGATCTGTATCTAACTACTCTCTAAATCTGAATCAGTGGATAATCATTGATATCAGTGCCAAGTATGCCACTGGTAATCAGTGAATGAAATATGAGATCTCTAACCTAGCTGATCTTTATTATGTGATCTAATCAATCTTGTTTTAGTGCATAAATTCAATAAATATGAACAGAGAGAAAAATGTTTGGTATTTGTAACTATAATTATATATTACTATAATTATGATTATTACTGCTATAATAATAATAACAGTAACTATATATATATAGTTCCAGTAACAAATGTATATAATTGGCAACCTAAAATGACTATAATTATAGTTGTTATAACCATAAAATAGTTGAAATTACCATAAAAATGATTCAAGTGACTATAACTTTATAGTTATATTTTGGGACAACCATATTTATCAAAATATAACTATAAAATTATAATCACTTGAATCATTTTTATGGTAATTTCAACTATATTATGGTTATAACAACTATAATTATAGTCATTTTAGGTTGCCAATTATATACATTTGTTGCTGGAACTATATATATAGTTACTGTTATTATTATTATTATAGCAGTAATAATCATAATTATAGTAATATATAATTATAGTTACAAATACCAAACATTTTTCTCTCTGTGTGGAATTGGAAGATTGATTAACATGCAAATATCAGTATTTTAGTTATATAATGCTCGAACATTCTTCCTTTTTTAATTGAACTTCACTGATTATCAGTGCCAAGTATGCTACTGGATAATTCGTGACTATCCACTGATTCAGATTTAGAGAGTAAATTTTTAAAGATACTTAAAGCAAAATCACTTTATGTATAATTTGTGGCTTTTAAGAGATCAATATCGTCAACCGGATGTGAATTGTGTTGCATATGCAGTTTGTATACTGCAAAATGCTTGAATTTGGGAACGAGGGATTGTCACAACGATCATTATTAATGATGAGTTTCTTCGCACTCGTCTTCGGGGCCTCGATGGGGCCGGAGGAGACTCGAACGCGGCTAATGGGCCGAGCTCGCGATTCGCGACTCGCTTAACGATCAAGTTCGATTTCTCTTGGCATCACGGCGACCGCCACGGTCACGCACGAGTGAAATCTTATAGGATTCTGTCAAAAATTATTTCCGTCTCGAAGACGAAAATCATGCGCGACGTGTGGGCACGTTGAATCAATTATCATAGCTAAGCGGAAGCGAAACAAGAACGTCACCGAAACAGCTTTCTATTAATTGCCGACGACGCGATACTCATCTGTCACAACCGTTCTGAGATATTTTATTCGTTTTTTGATACCCGAGAGATAGAATCAGTGACAAATAATCCAGCGAGAGTCATTAGAGAAAAGGAAAGACGGTTCGAACGGTGGATACTTATTAGGCGTTTACATATCAAAGGCGTAATTCTCTAATCACATTTCCCAGTAATAGGTAATGACGAATCGTTGTTTTTATCATTACGCAGGAAACCGCGCGCTATCACGAGTAGCGCCATAAATCATTTCGAATCGTAATAACTCTCATAAATCATGAAATCGTCATACTGTGCGAAGGCAATCGTCGTACTGTGCGCGGCAGCATCGTCCTCAGCTCTGTCGCACGAAAGCATGTTGATCGTTTATTTTTTGTGCGTTAAAAAAGTGAACGGATTAACGTAATTCTTGATCGAAATTTTTAAGAACCCACTAATGCTCGTTTCTACCAATATAGTTTAATTTTAATTTCGATTTAATTATTTTTTTATTCATACCTCATCTTTTTATTAAGATACTCTCTAAATCTGAATCAGTGGATATTCACTGATCAGTGCCAAGTATGCCACTAATCAGTGAATGAAATGTGGGATCCTTAACTTAGCTGATCTTTATTATATGATCTAACCAACCTTGTTTTAGTGCATAAATTCGATAAATATGGAATTGGAAGATTGAAATGCGAACATAACATGCAAATGTCAGTATTTTAGTTATATAATGCTCGAACAGTCTTCCTTTTTTAATTAAACTTTACTGATTAACTGTGTCAAGTGTGCCATTGGGTAATTAGTGACTATCCACTGATTCAGAGATTTAGAGAGTATAAAAGACACATTTAGAGCTCTGTTATTAAAATATTAAAATTTTTACTCTGTTTTATAACAGTACGACGACACTCGGTTCTTTATCTTTTTCTAATTCTAATAATTAGAAAATTAAAAATAAATTAATCCAAGATTAAATTTGATTTACATTGATAAAAACGGGCATAAGCGTCTTCTTTTCTTACGTCTTCGATTCTTGCAGTTTAACGTTGCCCTTGGATTCATAAAAAATTGGAGAAGTAACAAATAAATGGAAATTTGCATTTAATTAATTGTCAATGAAAAGTTTGCAATGTCACATCGATACCAATTCTCGAATCGTAAATTTGATACCATTGCACATCAATACTAATTGACACCAAGACGACACACTTCGTTCATTGATGCACTTACCGACTCATAAGAAACATTGGAAGCGAGCGCACAATGGTAATTAGGAATTCCTATTTAAATAGAGCATCAGATAAAAGCAAGAACAGCTAGCTAGATATAGCAGTTCCACGTGCGACGAATTCTTAACTGTACTTCTCTTTTTCATTTGTACAGCTCTTCTCTTTTCTCTCTTACTCTTTTCCTTTTGCCGTTGTCAAGATCGTTCGCGATTTTGCAGAAAAAAAAAACCTTGGTATCATCAATCGAAGCGTGCCATTTATTTCGGGATGATTTAATACCGTCGACCATAAAAATTATCAACCAACGACGTCCGACGTAACGTATTAAATTACTGCACGATTAATAATTCACATTATTATTAGTCGACAGAGTTAATAGATGTTTTTCTTAACCATTTCTTACGGCGTATATAGTACGTTTTTTCTATCTTTATGTCCATTCTAACACGTGCGCGTGATCGTACTGTTGTAAAACAGAGTAAAAAGCCATTAATAACGAAACTCTAAGTATATTTTTTAATATTTCTTAAAAAATAAGGTATTAATAAAACCGAAAAAATTTTTTTCATACTGAGAAAAAAATTCTGAATGAATATTTATTTGAATAACGCCAACTAAACATTTACTTACAGTAAATGAATATTTACCGAACAAAAAGAAATGATATAGTTAAATCAAATTAATGATTCTTATATTAAATAAATATATCTTTAGTATTTAGTTAGCACTGTTCAAACAAATAATTTATTAAAATTTAATACCTTTTTTTTCAATGCATGAAGCTCTAATAATACTTACCAGCTCAACCTGCGTTTCATATTATGCAAAAATCATTATTTCCTTTGACCAACACCGGATTCATTTTCTTAGTCTGTAACAAATTAGCGTATTAGCGAATTGTGTCAATCGAGTCTTAGATGACCGGAGGACGTGTCTATTTGCTCCTGGATGATGTTACGTCGCGTATCTTTTGACACAATCTCGCGAGAAGTTGCGCACCTCGTGAGGACCAAAGTGCGAGCGATACGCCAACGTCGACGATGGGAACTTTACCACGGGAATGGAGAATCGTGAAACCCACTACCCGGACCGAGAGACGTGTGTGCATCGCTGCTCACCTGCCAACCACGTACCCACCAACGGCGTCCATTGAGAAGAGATGTAACTGTGTGAACTGTACCACTCACATGATCCGAATCGCCTTTAATTATTCGTCCATTTGCGAAATTCTCTCTTCGTACCTCGTTCCAGCTCCTCCCCTCCTTCCTCGTCCGCGTGCTGACGTAGTGTGCGTGCACATTCGATGGTAATGAGAGATGAGCGAAAGGGGAAGAGACACGAAGGAGACCTCGCAGTCTCCCAAATCGAAAACACGCTTTTAACAAGACGCGGTTTGCGTGATACACGTTCCTTGCACGGTCTCAATCTTTTATTCATCTTCTACAAACATATTGCATTTTCATTATCAAACTGCTTGATTTACTGAAATACTTATTAAGCGTCCAACGGAAACTGGGCTTCACTTGTGATTTTTTTCCTTGATTTTGAATGATCTTTTTTTCTTTGATAGAAGAAGAAGGAATAAGATGTGTAAACGTGTTTATTATTCATACTCCATACATAATACGTTATTATATGACGTGGATTATATTACAAATTTATCTTTGGCGTTTATCACTAGAAACTCATCCTAGAGATGGAAAATTGACGAGATAATCGTGGGTTAAAAGTGTTCCGGTTCCGCTCGGATAGCTAAGAAATGCATGCAAATCTTTTTACGTGTATCTGGAATTAGTTCACGACGCGATGGCAGCAGACAGAAGAAGCTGACATAAATTTACATCCGAAAGAATCGGCATGGTGTAACATTGTAGTGCAGTTTAACCCATAAGAAATTGTCGGATGATTAGAGCTGCAGTTCGAACAAATTAAACAATACATAATACCTACATAAATAAATACAATCATGACGTTTTATATATATTACAAAATATCAAAAGTATTATATTATAAAATGTAATTATATAATAATTTATATTATAATAATTATATTATAAAATGTAATTATATACTACTATAATTATATAACATGTCGCATTTGCATTTAATGTATATGTCATCTTACTAAAAGCATGGAGAACCAATACTGATATTATTTCACACGTCGGTATTACCTTTCGGCTCTGGCTTTGTAATTTTCACATATACTTAGATACGACCTTATGTCGCAAGACTTTCCTTAAACTCTCGAAAGCGTGTCGAACTTGAAACGAGCGATTCGACGTCATTTCGATTTCTCAACGGGAATCCGAAAATCTCTGTCGTTCCATCACGATTATGACATGGTATTTTGTTTGAATTAGCCTTCGAAAGATTGGCCATTGAGCATTTATGCGTGGATAAACGATAAATCCCCGCGATCGCGGCCTTCTCGCAGCGAGCCTCGGCGGATGCAGCCAAATTTGCGCACATAATCGCAAGTATGTCGATTTTCATCTTGTCCTAGTTTGAGCGTAATCGCCAAGATGCGCACGTGTAACACATAAAACGGCGTGGGTTTAGTAGAGCCGTACAATTCTTAACTATATATCGAGAAAGCAGAAAATATTTATTGTATAATTTAAAATTTATTTTTATTTATTACCTAAAATATATATATAATATATATGTGTATACTACATCGTATTATATTATGTATGTTATATCAAAATTAAAAAACAATACCGAGATAAAACATCGTTCAAAAAACTCGAAGAAAATTTTATTGGAAAAATAGTTGCCTTCATAAGATATATTAATATTTATATTAATTTGAAGTAATATTTTTGCATCAAATATATTTATATAGTATCCTATAGGAAGAGTATAACTTTTATATTGTTTTAATTGTATATCTTTATCTAATGTGTATTTAATTACACGCCTATTCTCTCGTTATATTGAGATCGCGCGTCCTACATCAAACGGAAGCATTTACTTATTTATCGAAACTGATATCATAATAGGATGTAAAGCAAGGAAGTTACATTAAAAGACGATACGTCGATTTCCACTTTGTTCAGAAAAAGAATAATATTAAACTTTACTTATGCGCTTTATTTTAAAAAAATATACATATATTGTTCTATGAATTTTCTATGAAACAGGAGTCAAAGCTGACAAATCAGCGCAAATTTTATATACAATTGGGAAATCGGGAAAAAAATTTTGTCGATATAAAAAACGGAGATTTACGGTATTTCTAAAGAACAATACTTATTTTGTAATTGTAAGGAATCTTAGAAATATGTCGGAAACGTCTATAATCTTTTACATTACCGCTAGCTATAACATTTCTTTCCATTAAGTATAATATCCTGAGCATAGGTTTGGTATTTGGGCCATTTATTATATTTCAACGACTTAATTTCTCAAATGCTTAAAAGATAAGAACTACTTCCTATTGGAAGACGAGTCGAAGGAGAGAAAGAAATGTATTCGCTAACGTCCGCAGGTCTCGCACGAATTTCGTGTCGGAGCAGGCATTTCGTGTTGCGCGCGGTATATATATATATATATATATATATACGCGAGTTATATACAGCTAACGACGCACGATCGGAATCGTAGGATAGACAGACCCACTCTTCAGGATCCTGAAGCGAGGCGAGTTGCAAAGTGTGCCGTGTAAGTGGAACATCGCTGCCTGGTACCGACGACGAAGTATACCAAAGTAGTATAACATGGTCCTCCTCCTTCGTCGTTCCTCTTTGCCCTTCTCCCTCCTCGTCATTCTCTTACCACCACCTCATCCTCCTCCTCTTCCTCCTCCGGCCGACAACGACACTCCTCCTTCGCGTACACGGTGAAAGACTTTCTTTAAGGAGGTTCCACAATAAAAACTTACGCGCCGCCTGTTGCCTACCGGCGCCGTGCACACTCGCCGCCAAGAGAGAATTGTCCATTGTCTCCTTTGACGGCCGTAATTGATGCCGGGTCCTCCACGTTGCATCCGGTTGCGTCTTTCCCGATATTGCCGGCGATATAATAAAAATGAAATCCTCTCGCGGCAGATGCAATAAACACGGTACGGTGACACGCGGCGCTGATTCGACCACGCATATACGCTCCTTTTCATCCGAAAAGTCACTTCGTCGGATATCGCGGATGTCGACTTGACGCGGCTCGCGAGGATTCGAGGAAAGTATTACGGGCATAACGGGCACGGAGAGAAGTTTTGTGTATAAAGAAACGCGGCGGAAATCTCTTCCGTCGATTAATTTCGCGGCGTTATTAGGGAGGATGACTATGTAATGATGACTTTATTATCTTATTACACGCGATATAAGGAAGAGATACTTGGCGTATTCCGTATAATTATCCGATCTGCAATCGCGACGATTTTTACCTACAAATTTTTTTACAATCGTGTCTAAAGGATGTTTATTACCGAGAGATAATTCTATATTTCGTTTGAATATTTGTTTTGCACAGATTACAGAAATCCTACCCGCGAAAAATTCTTTCGTTCAAATTCAGTGATTAATGCACTGCTGAAAGTAATTAGGGGAGATTATCCTTTAAAAGTTTTCGAAAATCACCATTTAGAGAAAAGCTAAAAAATTAAAGTACCTAATACAAGGTTCTGAATTATACGTTAAAAAATATTCAAAATTTGAAATGTATATATCCTATACACACGTTCATCCGAAGAAGTGTTCCGCTAATTGTTTTCAGCAGTGTATCAAGTTTCATACGCCTCTCAGATATCTAGGCTACTAAACTAACAGATGGTCGCTGGAATACGGCGCGGCATACAGCATCCCGCAAATAAATTACACAATCATTATAACTAATAGAAGGCACTAATTGAGCGTATTCAATATAGCGCACACACAGTCCGACACAAAATTTATTCCCTCTCCTTATCTCCTTTCTCTCGTCCTCTCTTCTATCTCTCCCCGTCTGGCGAACATCGATGAACAGCAATCCGATATCGTCACGCCGCAGGATGAATCGATCTCTCAAAGCCTTACACACATCCGTGATGGAGAGGGAGAGGAGGTCCGATATCGAAGGTTGTGGGTACGAACCTTCGCCAGAGTGGGCCCGAAAAATTTAGGTCACTGGTCCGACTTGGGCACGTCATGGGAACCGCGGTACCACGAGTTTCCTCCCTCCTCTCCGATGGTTTAGCCTCCTCTCGTTTGAGTCATCGACGTGTCGGTCCATCATCTTCGTTTCCGCTTCATCTCTTTGTTTACTCCTTCTTTGTTTACGCTACTAGTCGGCGATAATCGCTAAATAATGTGTGAAATGATACTTACGAAAGCATATCACTCGTCCTGATTTTTTCTACCGGTTTTTTTTTAATACTTGTAGAACGTCATGTGAGCAGCGCACTCTCTTCAGGGTTCGCACTTATCTCCGGCAATTTATCTTTCAGTACTGCCACCGCTATTATTTCATATAACGTCATCTTTTTCTAATTATTTGCATCTGCCGTACAGCTATTTAATCATCTGCTTTGCATCTTCTTCATGGCGACGTGCTCTCTCAATTATCCGTCTTACGTTATTTTTAAGCACTCCTTATTTGTTTTGCAATTACTTACGCACGGCTGTTATACTTGTTCCAAGTATCGATACTCTTGTGCCTTGTATGTTCGTTACGTGAATTAATCAACAGTACAGTTAGACGCATTGTGACCATGCCTCTGTTTACGATTCGCGTGTACGATCACAAGAGCCTCTCGCGTTTCATTGTCGGGCAGAAATAAAAGATCCATGTCTCTCTCCCTCTTACTCTTCTCATCTCTTTCTCGGCATCTTCGTCTTTACATCTTCTGAATCTACGTCTCTCCTTGTTCCACACCGAAGAGACAACATCGCACGGACCGTATAACCTTCGGGACCGTAAACCCGTTATATCATTATATTCAACAATAATCCGCGGTCCATATACCGAGCGCAAACATCGGGACAAACCGCCACGCAAACTGTTCCAGATCCCTTTTCAACGCCGTCCTTTGTTAGAGGTCGGTAATTTGGCCCCGTTGTTTGCCTCGGAGTGACACTCGTATCCAAAGCTCCGGAAGCTGACGGCCACGATGACTATCCGAAAAATAAATTCCCCGAGCACCGCTAGCGATATTCCATATATATAACAGCGATAACATCGACGGTGGCGTGTGTGCGATTTGACCGAACACCGTGACGTGCAAATTCGTCCCGAATTTAATTGCAATTCGAACAATAAAATTCCGCGGAAAGAACGTATTTACGATGTCGAGCGATCAAGTATCCCACGAAAAACCGCATTGCATGCGACGGGCGCACCCGGATCTCTTCGTGCCTCTTTTACCTTTACCTCGCCTTTATTACACCTTAAATGTAACGGTAAATCGAAAAAAAATCAATTGTCCATATTCCGTATGCAGGCTTTACATTAAAATCCTACGTGTCATTATAATATTACGTTTTCGAGCCTCAGAAATGCACACATTATGCGTTTATGATTATCCTTTCTGTCGAGCTATCTTTCCAACCGGAATTTCCGTCGCCACGAATGTTTTTAGCTACTATTTATTTTTGCTGTGCAACATTATAAATGTTTTAACAAAGCGCCGCTGCCAAGTCGATTGGACCCGAAGAATGCCTGAAAGATAGAGAGCGAAGGAATGGTCCGGGTAAGAAGGGTATCAGCACGAGAGAAAAATGACAAGATTGTATTGCGGTAACAATCATTTAATTGAACATAATCAAGTTTTTATAAATAATGCACATGTACAATGCATATGACTTTATACAAATTATGTTCCGTGATCAGCAGCAACGAGAATTCGAGGATCGAGTAGCGTGAGAATCGCATCAAGTATGCAGCAAGTGTCCGCGAGCTCGACGACTAACACCGAGATCCGTGAGTCCCTGTTATTGCGAAAATTATCCGTCGATCCATCGAAAACTCGCGCCTCAAAAAAACGACGTACGCACACTCATCCGCTAAAAGGTTGCAATACTTTTTTTTCGACAAGTTTCGGAACTCAGCCTTGCTCTTAGAGCGATTGAATGATTAGACCAATAAGTGAGAGAACCAATCGCTCGGTAAGTAGGCTGCATTTTCCGAAACTCATCGGAGCAAAAGTGTTACACCTTTTTAGCTGATGAGTATACATTCTTCGATTTAATATTACAGAAAAAAAGAGACCCGTACATAGATCCTTTTATCGCAGGACCGTGAGGGAAGTGCAGTTAAAAGACCATTGCACGTAAAAGCCGTAATCGTAAGACCGTAAAAAGCGATAAATTGATTGGTCTAATCGAGACTAATTGTAAGCATTGCCGAGTCCTCCACGCAGAAGCAACTCGAGTGAAACGTCATAACCTCAAAGCCGTGATCATAGGCTGTCCCAAAATTGACTGCCAGTACTGAAAACCTGTAGTGTACGTAACGTAAATTATAGCATTTTCAGCGTTGACAGTAAATTTGGAACACAGCCATAGTTTCGCAAGTTTTCGTCTCGTCGAAAGATTACGATTAACGCCTTATAATCCTTATGACCAACCAACAGGAAGACAGTCGGATGACTTATCGCTTGCCTCGTTGCCAATCAATTTATCGCATTTTATGATCTTACGTTTACGATTAAAACTTTTAAGTGCAATGGTCTTAAGTATCTTGTCGTACAATATTTTACACACGGTGTGAGGTCGTAAGCTAAGAGAAAGAGAGAGAGAGAGAGAGAGAGAGAAAGAGAGAGATAAAAAGGAGACGAGGGAAGGAAGCTTAAATAAAAACGGCTATCTTACAAGGTATGCGGAGTAAAGTACCGAGGGAAGATAAATAAAGTGGGAGTAGGACGTTGAAGGAGTGTAAAATAAAAGCAATATAAATAAAAAGAAAACTAGAAGCTATTCATTAGCGCTATATTCGAGTTTAGGTACATCTTGAGCGCGAGCATGAACACGCGCCCGACTGCGTCTTAACACTGAATTAATCATTCTCTTCGCTTTCTTCTACCCTATAGCGCTCACCGATGTTGAATTATATCGAGAAGTTGTGTATCTCGATGTAACGCAGCGTTATATTGAATACTATAGAATAAAAGAAAACGAAGAAAATCGCTAGTCTCTTATAACATTTCTACTTGAATATTTGAGGTGACGGGATCGAGATTTTATTTTCAAAATTATCGACGACAGCCTAAGTATTTAATATACATGGATACAATTTATTTTAAATAATAAAATTTCCAAATTCAGCTTGTTTCGCGGCAAGCTTAATATTGCAAATTTTATTAGTTAAAATATTCCTCGTAAGATACGGATGCCGCAATGAACTGAATTGATATCACTTGTTGGATTATTTATATGTACCGTCCGCCCAAGATCCAAGAAACCACTCACTGTTCCTCCTCTCCGAACATAACGAACGTGTGATGAAAACCAGTATAATACAGTACAGCCGGTATAGTAACACAGTAATCAAATTAGTAAAATGAAATTATTTTCAGATAAAAAACTAACCGTCATCAATGATTCGCCCATATGTTTCTAGCTTCTCAAAAAAATTATCACATAACAGAAAAATAGAAAGAAAAGGATATTAACTAAAAATTTTTTGAATTTTTCTGTTTTGTCGACATATATAAATAAATATTTATATATGTACGTATTTATACACGAAATTTTTCTTATATACATACATGTACAGATATTTGTGGATGTATGTATAAATAAAATTTCCTAGAAATTGTTCTTATACCGCGTATGCGGAGTCTGGAGCGAAATCGTGTTTGCGAACAAGAATTAACGGCACTGAGAAGTCATGCACCGACGAAAACATCAAAGATATTTCCAGATAAGTCATACTTGAAGCTGGTCAACATGGAAGACACTAACACTGCTTCATCGTTGCACCCGTGCTTCAAGAATCACTTCATTCAAGCAATAGACTCAGTTTATCAAGCGAGAATCAGATTTTGATATAAATCAATAAAACTCGGCTGTATCTTTGATACGTAACATGAGAGTTAGTTCGTATCTGTGAGTAGTCTGATACAATTTTAACGCAATGCATTACTGGACCATGAGCACCAAATATTATTGAACATCGAATAAGACATAACAATAGAGAATAACGATTATCTTATACTTTATTGTTATTTCTAATCAAGATTCGTTGATATTCAGAGTGAATGGTCAAGCAGCTCGTCATTGCAATTCTATCACTACTTTTTGAAGCTATTAAAGATACGTTTTGCAATATTTATTTTGATTCCGATGATTAAAATTGTTCACTGAATCGCTACAATTGATATATTTCATCATAAGTACATAACGTACTTCAGTGTGTCATATGTTCAATGTGTTCAACTGTTCTTATCATGTATATTTATCTACTTTACTTAATTATAGTAGACTATCTTCTATCTTAAATATGTCTGTATGATTGACAAAAACAATCTAATCCCTACCAATTCTTTTGTGAATCTGCTGGTGCTTAATAAGATGCGCCTTTTGCCTGAATGCTTTGTTACATACTTCGCATCTAAATGGTTTTTCACCCGTATGCGTACGAAGGTGTACCTTAATATTGCTTTTATTTAGGAAACCTCTTTGACAGATATGACACCGATGTATTGGCTTATCCTTGCCGCTCATTAAACTCGATTCCGTTCCGTATTGTACCCCCACGGCACCGGCGGTCGGACCCTTCTTTGAGGACGAGCCCCCAGAGCCTGGAGAGGATCGTGACCTCTTTCTGGGATGGGAGGGCGTGGCAAAAGACGAGTGCAGAATATCGTCGGGACTGCAAGATGTAGATACCCGATTAGGCGGGCTAAGCGGTGGAAATGGGCTAGTTGACGAGGGAGTTTCACCGCACGAAGCGTTCTGTAGATTTGTGGGATTTCCAGATTGTTGCAACCTTGCCTGAAGTAAGGGCGCATAATCAAGCTTAGTGGGGTTTTGCGTGAGCAAATTTTGCAACGCCGAACCAGCATGTTGCTGAGTCTGCGTTGTCGGAGTCGTTGTCACATAAATTTGATGCGCGAACGTACTAGGCGAAGTTGTTTCTTGGGTCTTGGGTGAACAATCCGTAATCCAATCGGCGATGTCTATCCAATCCCTTGAAGCGTCTGTATCCTGCTCGGAACTGGGTCCATTTCCATTGCCTGGAACCGTCGTATCGGCTATCGCAGACCCGATGATCTGCGCTATGTCTTCCATGTCCTCGTATATTATTTGCTGCGTCGACTGTGGCAATTGTTGCTGTTGTTGCTGATTGTGAGGATGATGATGCTGCGGCTGTTGATGATTCTGCTGTTGCTGCTGCTGCTGCTGTTGCTGTTGTGACTGTTTTTGACTCGCCTGCGGACATGGAGTACTAGAAGACACTACAGACGATTCAAAAAATTCCTGGTTAGAGGATGGTGTAGGGGAAGCAGACGGTACATCAATCGACGATCTTTGGCCAGACGAGGCTATTGCGTGATAGTGATGCCCAGGGATGCCATTGATTTGAAGATGTCCCGTGTAATTGGTAAAAGGTGGAAGCGGGAGCAGCTTTACTTCCGGCAATGACTGTTCGGAGACTGTCGTACCCAGGATCGAATCCCAGTTATCTTGAAACCCAACGGCCGTCTGTTTTGCGTCTGGGACTCCTCCCTCCAGGAACTCTGGTCCATTTGTCCATGGTAACAGCAAACTATCAATCTCAGCTGGCGAATTACCCACCACGATCCCGGAACCTTGACTGCTATGAGGCGGTTCAACGCCAGATGAAGTCAGATGCGGCGGTGCCGCCGGTGGCCCTGACTGTGTCTCGTATTTCATCTCCGTTACGATGTCCGATGTTGGCGAAATGGTGTCTAAATAATGCGGCAGGGCCGCGTGCTTCACCAGCGATGGGTCGCTGGTGCTTCTTCCCGCGCAGAAGGATTGCTGTTTAAAATTGCTGCGATTACGATCAGCAATGGTACCAGCTACGTTTGTATTTATCGCGGACTGTTCCTTCACCGTTGGACCCGTTTCCAAAAAGAAATTTACGTTGTTACCCCTGTAACGTACCACCGGCGATTCTTGCTGCGGCTGCTGCAACTTATGTTGTTCTTCTATCACTGCCGTCTTCAGGGAGTGTTCTTTCAAGAAACGGTTCCTGTCCACGCAGACGTTGTTACCGCTGGTACCGACGTTGGCGTTCGGCAGGACCTTATTCAGTGTGTTTGCCGTGACGTTATATACCGTGACCGGAACGAATCGGGATGACGAGGATGGTCCACCACACGACTGCTGTCGCTCTTCAGGACATACGCCGTTAAACTCCGTCTTGTTCCTTGAAAAGGAACTGTACGTTAACTGCTCATACGGCACGTTAGAGGCGGTCGACGCCGCGTTGGTAGCGGTGATGCTACGCGTATTCGTCGACGTGGGCGACGTCGTGAATGTCGTTGTGTACGGCCTGGCGATACAAACTTTGCGCTTTTCGGGACACGCGTAGCCAGATAGCTGTGGTTGCGCGTTGTTTGTCTGCGTCAACAACGGCGTTAATACAGTGTGTTCCGGCGGAGTATTTCTGAGAGATTCTGGCGACGATGGAAGATTGTAGTAGCCGGACGAATTTGGGACGTTGGTACCGTACACGTTTGTAGTATTATTCAACGACTGGCACCGGGAATTGTACAACGAATTTTGATAACCCTGAAAGTTACCGTCGTGGTTGGATGGTTGTTGGCATGCGACTTGAAATGGAGGCCCAACTTGGTAGTCACTGTTGCTGTACTGCGATACCTGCTGGTGCTCGGAAAATTCCGGAGTCGGGGGAAACGACGGACGGAAATTCTGTTTACTGTCGAAACCGTTGCTACCACCAGCGAAGCTGTGGCACCCTGGAACACAGGAAGAATATCGATTGGTACTAGCAGATTATGAAGGTAATTCGAATAGGAATAGGCATACTGTAAGAAACGTATTCACTATAAAAAAAAACAACGTTCATATTACATCTCCATTTGTGATTCATATATTTAAAATGTTTAAGTATAATCTTCATTCTTATATATGTTTATTTCCTTGAGAGTTCAATATTATTTCATTTTACACACACATGCTTTATAAACCAAGTTATATATTCTTATAAAAGAGAATATATGATAATAAATATTGCATATATATAATATATATATCTAATATCTATATACAAAATAAATTCCCATGCAGCACAGATCTCCAAGAAATAAATTTTAAAGACGTCCAAAAGACGTCTTTACATTCCCTGAAATAAAGTACTGGTTAAACTATTATCGACTATATTACTACTTTCACAAATAAAACTACTACTACTTTTACTCCTTTTAAAAATATATAATATAATGCTACTAAAAATATAATAGTCCCTATATTATTACTAAACTATTTTCTTTTAATTTAAATTAAATTAAAAATTGAACTATTACTGACAAACAATGGAAGGGAACAAAAGATACTTCGTATATAAAGATACAAAGAAAATTTCATTGAGGATGCGAGCATTAAGTAAAAAGAGAGTTAAAAAGAGAGTTAAAAAGAGAGAAAAAGAATCTATGGGGAATTCCAATGTCTCCTCGAGATGGATGCTAAGGGAGAGAGAAGAAGAAAATGAATAGGAGCAAATCCGTGAGGCAAGCGAGGCATGCTGCAAAGTATGATGGTAGTGGACATGGCTTGTAGTGGACGTTCGTACGGTGAATAGGTAGGTAGGTCTGGCCGATACGATCCGACGATCACACTCGCACTTGCTTACATGCACGCATACACGCGACCGCACGCGGATGCATCGTGTACTCGGCCGCTTCAACACACGTAAACAAGCGTCAGTGCGTATATATACGTGATGCGTGTGTATATGCCGGGTAGGCGCAGATCCCTCTCTTCAAGAAGAAAGACTTGCTCCGGCTAACTGGGTTAGTGGCACATTAGCCAACCACGGCCGAGTAAGTCGACCAAATTGCTGCGTTTAAAAATATATTTTTGTACCGAACGATACTATCAGCGAGATAAAGGGAAACTTGAAAGAAGGAGGGATCCAATGAGATATTTCATCTCAGCGAGTATTAAGATTAATTCATGCCATCATTCTGATTTTTATATTTGATCCTATGCCCGAAATTTTTTAAAATTATAAACACGATCTTATCTATAATCACAAAATGATTAACATAAAGTAAAAAAAAGAATAAAATAAATAATTAAATAGTACAAAATAATATATGTGTAAAAATGATATAAAAAATAAAAAATAAATAAATAATAAATAAAATAAACAAAATATAACATAATATAAATAATATAATATAAAAATGTATTAAATAAATATTATGATCAAATATTTACAACGCAAATGCATCCAAACGATAAATAAATCCAACACATAAATAATAATAATAATATTAATTAATTATATTAATCCTAGGACTACGCACATATATATTTAAGACTGGGTAAATATCTTAAATCTTCAACATTTAGAAATTTACAATTTGGAAGAGTCGTATCCAGTCTAGTTTTTTCCATTTATAAAAACGTGAGTAGTCCCATGATTAAAGAATATATTTATTATATAATATAAATAAAATGCGTAAATTTACATAAATTTGTTGAATTCGTATTGTTGATTAGTTGAGTATATCCAGTCTGCAAATTTGGGTTATATCCGGTCTGCAAATTTGGGTTATATCCGGTCTGCAAATTTGGGTTATATCCGGTCTGCAAATTTGGATTATATCCAGTCTGTAAATTTGGGTTATATCCGGTCTGCAAATTTGGATTATATCCAGTTTGCAAATTTGGGTTATATTCGTTTTGCATTACATTCTTGTCGTTAAATTCAACGATGTTGTTTACTAATCCATTCCACGATGATACTTCCTTGTTTGCATTATACTGTATTAATCTTTTAGACAGCATTTTATCGTTTTTTTTTGCTCTTGCTTGGGCTTCGGATATTATTAATTTGTTTACATTAATTACGGCCCCGTACACTTTCATAATTCTTCCTGATCTTCTTTACTTGGCAATGTTAGAACTAGATTTTGATTTAAAGTATATACTTTAAATCCTGTTGAATTTTCCGTAGCTCTTTATCGCCGACCTGTATATAACAAATAATATTATTAATAAAAATTCTATAATTATAAGAAAATTTATTTTAAAAATTACATAAGTACATCATATTATTATGATTAGTCTAGTGATTAACCATATACCACAGAAAAATAATAAGAACGTTGTAAAAATAATTTATCAGCTTGTCTGAACTAGGATATTCAGACAAGCTGATAAATGCAAATGTATGAAACATACAATATTGGTTCACAAATAGGATATCAATATAAGGCGTGCTTCTGGTATAGCAACCAAAAGCAACCGCGACTAAGGCTATCTTCGTTTTCAAGGATCAGAAAACAAAGATAGCCCCAACCGTGGTTGCTTTTGGTTGCTATACCAGAAGCACGCCAAAAATCGCCTAGTTGTATAATTTTTCACAAATACAATATATATTTACAGCTGTATTAGCACTAATTTCAATTTCTATGGTACTCTTCAACCAAAAATTAATTCTTATACAGAAATACAATTTATAAATTATCTGTTTATTATAATCTAAGCGGACTTAGAGATCGAAACTAATTCTGATACGTGAATACTGTGCGTACTTAAAGTTGGGATAATTATACAATATTTGTGTTTATCCAAATTCTATTTGTTCTACAGACAAATCATTAATTTTGTTTTATTTAATTTTAGGCCTATTCTTTTTGGCTGAACTTTTGCACCAGTTCATCTTTCTTCTTCTTCTTTCCTCCTAAATAGAAAAGGAAGAAAGATGAACTGATGCAAAAGTTCAGCTAAAAAGAATAGGCCTTTTGTTCTTTATAAAAATATTTTGTTGCAAGAATAGAACAATATTGCGCAATATTACTGCAACCTTGTTCAAATCTTGCACTCTACATTTCTATAACATCTTAATATTACATTGTAATTTTTAACATTGCAACACTACTGCAACATAGTGCGTAAGTTGCGAATTATATCTTATATGACTTGGCATATTTACATTGTCACAAAATTTGTGTGACCATGTGATCATGTGTGAAATGAAGGAGGAATGTGAGTCATTTTGAGATAATTAAAGGCAAGAGTATGAGACATCTTTCATTTATATACATATGTTTGCAACAGAATATTATCGCATTGTTAATCCTTAAACGCCTTTTTGATATGGCATATCAAACCCAGCTTTTTTCCCATGCTTTTTAACGCTTTTTCATTGCTTATAATCTTTGAATTAATAAAGATACATACATTTGTTCAGTATCGTTATGTTTTTTAATGTCTGACAAAAAAGTATAAAAAAATTTTTTTTACAATATGTTCATTTTTTTTTAAATGATAAGCAATCGAATTAAGTTGAGTACACAAGTGTATTGTTCCCGTAGTGAGGCGTTTAAAGATTATTTATGGTAGAGAGGATTTAACAAAATTATAATAATTTACAAGAAAGTAAATTAATTTAATAAGAAGCAAAAGCGTGCTTAAGTTTATGTTATTATATAAATAATAAGCTTATTAGAGTTAATTTAGTAAATTAGTTATAATTCGACGACTAGCGAGTAATGATGCTAATTATCAAGCGAAATAAATCGTATATATATTATAATAGCGTGTTATCAACATTAAGATTGTGCTATTCCTTATTGATTTTAATGCGTTAGTTATATTTTTACTCCTTTATATCTATTATTTAACCAGAACCATAATAAAAATTAATGAATCATGTCTACTCACCTGTATTTAAAAAATATGCAATATATTAAATTGAGTCACTATATCGCCACTATCGGTTCACTATTTTTTATATAAACGTATTAATTTTATATAACACTTGATAAACTTCATTATTTTTTAAATTGATGCCGCGATGATGATAAGTTACAAAATAGATTGCAAGATAGATTATATTTCTAATTAATAGTAAAAGTGTTAATAAAATTAAAAATAATTCAATTTTTCTAATTAAGAATAATTTATTAATAAAAGGGATTAAAATTATCTGTCATTATCAACTTTGATCATATCCTATGTGTGAAATTTCTCTCACACTTTATCTTACCGCAAATTTTTCATAAACTTATAACTCACAATTCAAATTTTATTTTATCTAATGATCGGAAAAACAGATACAAATAGTCGAAATACTAATGATATTCGAAAATATCGGAGGAAATAAACATAGATACAAAATTAAAACGCACACACTAATACGACGTAACAATGTAAACAAAGTTTCAGATACATCCATTTCCTGACTTGTTGCATATAAAAGAAAAAAAAAATAAATTTTACCCTTCCGGATTCTCAATGCACATTCGCTGCTGCATAACAATTACGCACTTCCGAATCCACAGAAGCGGTAGAGCGAGATCCACCTGCCACTATCTTCTCCAAAAAGAAATAACCCCTACTCACAACACGCAGAAGTAAGCGCCCTTCATTGCTCGCATCCTGTTCCGCGAGAGGTTCAAATTAAGTATCCCTTTTCTCTCAGTTTCGATTGACGTATCCGCGTGGCCGTACGGTACACGTCATGAGAAACGTGCAAATCGGTCCCGCCTGTCACCCCCTCAAGCGTCCATCGTCATCGTCGTCGTCATCGCCATCGTCATCGTTATCCCCCTCTCGCGAAACTCCCCTCTCCTCTCCTCGCGCCTTTTTTTTTTTTGCCTTTCCTCGTTCTGTCAGACCAACTTCGAGTCCGTCCTTGTCGTTGGTAAGAGTCCGTCCTTGTCAATGGTAAACATTTCAGAATAGGTACTCCCTCCCTTCGCAATTCCCCCCTTTGGCACTTGAGAAGCGAGAGGACAGGGGGGTCCTCTCTCGCCGTGTACCGTTATCCAGCGGCGCGGACGAGGCTCGTCGGGATCGCGCGGTGGGTCCGTGCTCGAGGATCGATCGGGTCTGCTTTTTCGGTCCTACGACGATGCCTCCGTGGGCTACTTATCAATGGGATCACCGGGTATCCGTGCGATACGACAAATTCGGCCGTACCGATTTGTGCGGAGCCGGTGTTTACGACGTGCCCATGTTTACGGCGAGCACGTTTCTCTCTGTTTAAATTTAAAACGTCGTTAAATTTGAAGGATTTATTTAGTAAGCTTGAATGACAAGAAAAAAATAATAAGAAATACAAAGTTAATTCACGGTACAAGAAAAACAGGATTTCGATGGGCGAAATCTCTGGGATTTGCGTTTGGGTGATGGCTTAACTATTTGAAATGGTATCGCCCAAACGCAAATCCTAGAGATTTCGCCCATCGAAATCCTGTTTTTCTTGTATCGTGGATTAACTTTGTATTTCTTATTATTTTCTTCTTGTCATTCAAGCTTACTAAATAAATCTTTTTTTTTTATAACAGAATTGTCATAAAATTATGATAATAATAATATTGTTGCGTTAATAATAACGATTATAAGTCTTTAAAAAAAGTTGAGGCGATAGTACTTTGTAGATATTGTTAACGAACAATAAATCTCTCAATATCTCGTGAGAATAAACGTTGCATTTTCTTCGATATAGATCTGACATGTCTGACCCGTAATGT
This sequence comes from Mycetomoellerius zeteki, assembly GCF_001594055.1. NCBI lineage: Eukaryota > Metazoa > Arthropoda > Insecta > Hymenoptera > Formicidae > Mycetomoellerius > Mycetomoellerius zeteki. Next base: position 51,017 of record NW_017257076.1, on the reverse strand, counting down.
CCATTTTCTACTTAGTTTCTTGTAATCTGAAATAGTCTTTTATCTGTACGAGCGTATTATATCTTGCGGCTTCATTCTCTTCTATTTTAGATCATAAAAGTCAGAATCTTTGCAACTTTTAATCAACATTTAATTCATAAATGCAATCTAATTTGCCATACGAAAAATTTTCATCTATAATGATTTTTATTCCGTAATATACAGTGCTAAATTAGATTGCAATTATTAATTGTTTTATTCTTTTTTATTTTTTTTATTTAAAAATAAATTAGTAAGCTATTAGGCTAATAGGAAGATGAAAAATTAATAATTGAATTATTATTAGCTGTACTATTAATATTTCCCATATAACAGCAAATATATTTTAGGAACGCATTTATTTATAAATTTTATATTAAATTAAAAAAAAATTGTCATCTCTTATTTCATTTTCATAATCTCTATAAATCTTCTGAATAAACTCCTAAACTTCTCCTCTTGTATGGGGAGGAATTCCTGATTTCTTTCAGGAAACTTCCACCGCAGGGGGCAATCCCGGAACGAAATGTCCATCCATCGGTGCGTAGTCACGTGCTCCGTGCATGTGCACACGCATTTCGTTCGCGTGTGCGTGTCGTAATGGTGCATGCTCGCAAGGGGGCACCCGTATTCCATTCGTTCGTTCATTCGTCCTCGCATCGGGGCCCGCGGGACCGTCGGGGGTGGTGAGGCGGGGGGGGGGGGGGGGGGGGGCCCTCCCCCCCCCCCTGCCGTCGTTCGCGAATATCCGTGCCGTGACTATAAGCCGAAACCATACCGCGCTCGCGCCTCGAGCCGCGCTCAGTGGGGCGGTCGAAGTAGGCCGGAGCACCGTTACAGCCGGCTGCACGGCCGAAGCCTACGCAAATCGACTAGATTTTGCCCGAATGGCTTTCCTTTTCGTTGTGAAAAATGGCGCGTGCGAGCCGCGGTTTCCGCGCCGACCCACTTCTGCGCGAGCGACCATGCGTGCGATTTTCCTCGCGATCCCGCGCACGCCCTGGACCTGTCTCGCATGCGACAATTAGCGAAGCGTCATCAACCTCCATCCTTTTTGACGTTCCACGTGCTTACATTTTCATGCGTACGTATCTCTGCATGTTTACATTTATATTCGGTATTTCCGGCAACAAAGTTTCGAGTTACACGTCCCCTAGTCACGATTTACTTTTTAAATCAATAGTTTAGACTTAAGGCTGTAACACACAAAAAGACTTAAGCAGTGAACGAATAAAGCCAGAAACATAGAAAAACGCGTGCAAGGAGTTCAGCTACAAAGAACAGGCCTTATAATACACAATAAATATGTAAAAAGCAGTAAGACATGAGCAGTAAGTAAATTAGCCAATCACAATAGAGAACGTAAGGCAATAACCTTACGTCTACTGTGATTGGTCGATTCACTTACTGTTTACGTTTTATTGCCTTACGCTTTTAAACGTGCCACGAGCTTAACCCCGGATCTACAATAGAGTTTTAAGCCTTAAGCCATAAGAAATGAACGAGTCATGGTCGATTATTCTCCTCGAATTCGACTGTAATTGGTCAATTTCTTACAACTTAAGGCTTAAAACATCTATTGTAGATCCGGACTTACACTTTTTGTGTGTCATAAGGCCTGTTCCTTTTTAACTGAACTTCTTGCACGGTTCATCTCCTACCTTTTTTTTTCATGTTGGAGAGAAAAAGAGAAAAAATGAACCGTGCAAGAAATTCAGCAAAAAAGGACAGACCTTATAGCCTTTAGATCATGGTGTTCTCATTTGCCACGATTTTTCCGCCCGCGGAGAGGTTCAATCTTCCGCGGTCGGGTCTACGTCATCCCGCAGCCAGCCGGAAGAAACGCGACGCGGTGTACATCGGCGGCACACTTGTTCGCGCGATGACTATGACTATATATATTCACCCGGCTAAACTATATCGGCACGTATACTGGGGAACGGAAGTAGGTCGAGGCACCGTTACTGGGTAGCCGAGAAGCTCGGGAGGCCTACGCAAGACCAGTCAGATTTTGCTAAGCGTTCGCCAGCCGGCCAGCTTCGGCTTTCCTTTTCGTTACGAAAAATGGCGCGTGCGAAACGCGGTTCCCCGTG
>NW_017257076.1:36484-48877 GCF_001594055.1 Mycetomoellerius zeteki | reverse complement strand
CTTCCTCCTCGCTCGCTCGCTCGCTCGCTCGCCTCCGTCGATGGGCGACCGGTTGGGAACCGCTCGATACCCGTGACCCACACCGTAGCACGCAAAACCAGACGCGACCAAACGTGAAATTCATTTCCATACTTCCGTGTCCGGCTGTATGCGAAATGGATCTTTTCGCCTCGTTACGCAGTCGCGATGGACAACGCGTTCATTCGCGTCCCCGATTGACTCATTTAATTCTTTTAAACGTCGTCCTTTTTCAAATATAATAAATTCAAATGCAGTCGTTACTTTGATCTTTTTAATTCGAGGACTAAATTATTCCTTTCTAGCAGTAATATTATTTTATGCTTATTTTTGCTACTTGCATATTGTATATTTTCTCTTTTCTTAATTATGTAAAAAATAATTTATTATTGATATTTGTCATTATTATTATGTTAAATAAATCAACTAAAGAAATTAGTATTCATGAATTATAAAACATTAGTACTGTAAAAAAATTTGTAAACAAAAATTATAATTATTAATTAAATGCTAATTTGAAATTGAATTTTGCAATGCAACAATTAAAAACAAAAACAGCAAAGTAAATAAAAATATAAAGCGCTTGTTCTTCATCCGTGAGCGACAGAATATTTTAATTGTAAGACATTAAGTAGAAAACAGACATTTGAGTCAGACATATCGGAGACGTCTCGAATGAGGTATGCATATCGTAGTTATTCAGGAAATCCCATTTGCTAATTATCTTATATAACCGTAAGTAAAGTCTTTGGTATTCGGTAACCTTTGATATTTCAGGAGGAATGCAAGCGACATTTAATATATGCGCTTGTCGCGATGACTTTCGCGTTAATTTCTTACAGAAAACAGATAAGTCAAATGAGGGTATTATCTTGTAACTATTTTATAACGGTGTATTAGAGCGCGCTTATATTAAGCCGGTTCATTTGTGACCCATAAATGCTGATTGCCATTATGTGGGTATATAGGAAATGTTACAAGGATACTGCTACATTTTTCATTGATTCGATTATCAATTATAGCTTTCGACACGCATATGTCTGTATTGACAAAATATGTTGTATGGGATATCCGAATATAATAATCACAGGATAAATTTGTCCTAAGCTCGATGCTCTACTTTTATATTTATATTTTTCTAACTTTTATTATATCTCATGCAAGATAAATGTAAAAATCTCGAAAACTGTGTGTATAACTCGTTAATTGATGAAGTGCTCATTCATTAATATACACAATCTCAAATGTTTAATGAATGATTCAGACATGATGTTCCCCCAAATATCATGATGCTGATAAATACATATTTTGTAGATAAGATATCGTATATTTGACATTATAGATTATTAGAACTTCAGGAAAAAGATATTTTGTGCCTAGAAAAGAACGATATTTCTTCCGCATTTCTCTGTCAATAACGTAATTCTCATAATTTAAATTAAATGATATGGTAAACCTAAATTATGGAAAATAATTATTCATTAATTATTTACTAAAATAAGATATTGAAATGAAAAAATACTTGGAGAAGATAAATCGGAGCACGATATTGTATCAAAAGAAAAGAGATGAAAAGAAAGAATTTTAACTAGATTCTTATTGCAAATTAATTATTTATTTTATTAGCTGTTCGAGTTAAAAGTATTTCTCTAAAACAAGACTCTATATAGATATAGATAGATAAATATTTAATAGGACTTTATAAATATTTACTTAGAAATTATGAAGTTGTAAAAGTTTTACAGGTTTTAATAAGTAATAATGTTATATATAGTTCAGTTTTTTTTTTACATCGTTACAAAGCTACATATTTAACATTAATCTTATGATTTTATAAATAAAATATAAAATAAAATATTCTTTTTATGCTTACTATGTAATACAGAAGTGGGAACAAATTTCAAAAGCATCTCAGGGCAATATTTAAAATTTCTTTTAAAATTGTTAGATTGATAAAGTTGACAAAAAAAAATCTATTGAAATTAATCTGTTTACGATCAGATTTTTTAGGGATGAAAAAAATTAATAAAGAGTTAATAAGAAATTAATAAAAAATCAAGAAAAGATTGTTAATAGTATTTCAAAGTAGATAATATGATTCAGAGAATTTGAAAAAGAAATTTTCGTTGAAAAAATAATCTCATCGATCGTCGCGTTGAAGCGATGTGTGCTGAGACCAGAATGCGTCGTGGCTAGATACATAGATGCGTGCGCGAAGCAAGCTGGCACCGCTTCGCCATCGGAGAAAGTGCGACGACCCTTAAGGTAAAGGTTAAAGACGACGAACAGACACAGGATAGTGTCGAGGAAGTGCGCGCAGACTGGGGAACATTCGCATACCGCGGTCGAGCCCGAAACAACACTGGTTTGTCGGCATTTCATGGCACTTTCGCTGCAAGGACAAGTCGTGTACGCTCCAAGTCCGAGCGCAATATCGGAAAAGATTTCAAAGGCCGCGAACCAAGCAATGGACAAATTTAAAAAATCTAATTTAACGGGGAGGTTAAAGCATCTAATTGACATCTATAGAAATTGAGAATTGTTAATCCATTAATTTCTCGGGAAATTTTTCGGATATTTTTCTTCATTCGCTCAGCGTATCGCGTATCTAAATATAGATTTAAAAAAATGCTAAAGTGGCTAGATTAAAAAAAAATGTTAAAGTACAAGATTTTTCGGAGATTTTTATATAGAAGTTTGAGAAGACTCTTTTTTAAGAATACGTCGGTTTATACGTCTATTCTTACAGGCGATCGCTCGTGAATGATGACCACACGGATTCGTGCGATCGTAGACGTCCGTGGACACGACCGTGGGCGATCGCCGCCGGGGTCCCGTACCCACGGACGGCCGTGAGCGACCGTGGATGCGGCTCACGATATAGCTATAGGCTCTACGGAACTGACAAGTCGGAAGACCTCCCCCTACCTCCGACGGAGTACCGGTTAATGTGGTACACTGACCTACTCTCTAACCACCGCGGCACCAGCGAGAATACCCCACCACACTGTTGTTCTGCCGTCCTTCTCTCGCAGCCGGTTACTTTTTCTCTCTCTCGTCTTTCCTCTCTCTTTCCTTGTCTCTCTCCCGCATTCCCTTTCCGCTTCTATTTCTCACCATTTCTTTCTCGTTCCTCCCTCCTCCTCTCTCTCTCTCTCTCTGCTACTCTTTTTCTCTTGCTTTTGTATAATTATCTCGTTTCAACGAAATAATGCTGATGAAACATTATTGGTGCACAATCGATCCATAAATAACAATGTTTTTATTTAATTTTTTAATTTCATATGTTGATTCTTTTTAATATTTTGTAAAATATTAAAATGCTCGGTATGCAGTATATATGAATAAAAAGAATTTTTAATTAAGTTTTATTGCATTGCTCTAAAGGGGATCTTCATAAATGCGGCAAAAGTTATAACAAATATATATCCACGTTTTATAAAACGTAGATATGCAAATTTAATTGTATTAACGTGTGTTATGGGCTATTTAAGCAAAGAATTGCGAACAACATTTTTACAACACGTTTCAATCATTTAAATAATTTACTATTAATTAAATTTATTGGAAGTATTTTTTGTGTGGCATTATTGCCCCTAATGACTCGCGATCTTTCAAATTCCAACCCTAACATCATCAAACGCGTGCAGCAACAATTTGCTTTACAATTTGCGACGCAAATGCAGAAAAATAAAGTATATATTCACCATATGTTAAGACATCTTCTGTATTAGCACTTTATTGGTGCCAATGTACAGGATGTCCTAATACTTCGTTTACTCTTTATTTTCGTGTCGTAAATCGTAAAGCGTAGATGCTATCTTACAAATTACAGTTGGAATTTAAAGGAGATGATCGTGTGCTATTAAATATCGTCAATAAATTTAATAAATTAACAGCAGTTAATATAATATCAAAGTAATATCAAATATAAATTGTTTAAATGAACGATAAGCTTCCAAATGAACATATAAGTTATCCACAACACTTTGCTCTTATGTTGAACGACACTATGAAGAATTTTCTGGCGAACACATGGCGAACATATTTTGAAACACTTTACAAATTCAATGGGCAACATAATAAAAAATAAAGACTTCGTTTTTGCCTCCGTTGAAAATCACAAGTTACAGGAAAATCAGACATGTCTTAATAAACGTTGCTCTAACAAATGTTCGAACAACCTCTGTGTAATGAGCTGACACGATGATGTCACAATTTCAAATTCATTCTTCGTTTAAGCAGATATTGAAGGAACGAAAAGCTAACATAAAAACGTTCATAAACTTTACAAAACTTTTATCTGCCTATTTATTGCGTGGAAATTTTTGAATGAAATTGTCATAATTATCATTCGATGATCTAGAGATTAACTTAGTTAGATATCGATTCCCCCTACAATATTAATCGAGCGATTCTTGCAAACGTCCCCATCGAAATTGAGCTGTGCGCGAAGAGGAGTCGTTGCATAAAAAGCACGCGCCACTAGAAATCGACGACCTGACACTGAGACTGTCCCGAGCCAATCGTAGGTTAGTATCGAGGAGCAACGAACCGCCTTGCGAGATGTCTACAACCTCGAGCAACAAGTCCGGACCCCCCACTAGCGAACTGGTAAGGAAGTCGTTCCGGAGAAATTTCACCGCAAACTTAACAACCTCCGTCTTCGTCGTTATCATAGTATACATAGTTTACGTTGTCGATGCCCAAATATTTGATAGCCAAGTCGATTCTTGTAAAATGCCAAGGAAATTGAGGAGGAGAACGTGAGGCTATAACTACAGAGACATATAGCTTCTAGTCGCTTTCGGTAACTTGGATTATCCTTAAATAGAAAGATAAGAATAATAAGAATAGAAAGATATAATATTGCGCCATGGAATTTAATTTGCAACACAATTCCATTGCGATATTATGGGACTAGCTGTATGCTATCGCAGATGCAAGATTATACATATATATATATATATATATGTAGTGGATTACGTTTTCTTTCTAGATATTTCCTTAAGAGAAGAATTCTATAAATTTTAAATATTTCTATTCACTAGAATTTCTATTCAACAAAAATGATAAAATAAATAATTTTTTCATCGAAGATTTATTGCGGTTTCCGGTAATTTGGATAAAATTGAATCCACCTTACTTATTTGACTACCTGTCCAAAATGGCTTTATTATATTTAAACGTGCATCACTAAAGTGTTTAATGACCAGGAAAAATTAATAACAATGGGAAGTTCTTTTCAATGTCCGAAAACGAGCATTCCTTTGTCCTGGACAAAAACTTTTGCGGAACATTACGGAGTATTACATTTTTTGAAACATCAGATTTTCGGAATTCGTCAAAACGGATTGTGTCAAGAGTGTTTACAATACAAACTACACGGGAAAAATATTACGGTAACGTGATCTTTGATCAGACAGAAACGTTTTAACAAAAATGCTGGACCCTTTAATTTTATATGAACATCTTTCAATTTTATATGAACATATATAATATCTTTACATATACTATTTTTTAAATATAACTTCGACAATTTTATAATCTTAGAAAAATGATAATACAACAAAAAAAATTAATAAAAAAAAACTGTATATTATAATACAAAAAATTAACACATTTTATTAAAACCAAGAAATTAAATTTTATTAATAAATAAAATTAATTTTTATTTAAATAAAAGTTATCATATATATATATGTATATGTGTATATATGCATGTGCATACGATACATGAGTGCTACTTCAATCTTACAACCTACGATTCAATATGAAATATTTAGAAAAATTCCACAAATTAATCAAAACATATTATTCCACATACAAGTGATTCCACAGCTTCGTGATTATCAGATTCAGAGAGAATCTTCGATCTTAAAAGGATTCTCTAAAGGAATTTCTTTCGCTTCCAAAATTTCCAAATATATTCAAATATAAACTTGACCTTGCCTCAACGCATGGTTTACGATATCGGGAAACGCGATGTAGGTTTCGATCGATTCGACGCTGTCGCAAAATTATTGACTCGGCCGCACAGACAGACGACTACTTATCGTGAGTGGCGAACAAAGTTCTATCGTTAGAAAGCGTGGTAATTCGAGTGACGTATGTGGCACAAGAAGTACTAGACGACAAACGATTCGTAAAATCATAGAACTCCACTACGAGGTTTTGTGATATTCCAAAAATTCAAATTCTTTACTTCTAACGAATTTGCTAATAACAAATATTAGTCGATAATACGAGCCAACAACGTAAATCATTCGTCAAAATCATTGGTTTTTCTGCAAACTCATATAGTTTCTATTAAGTAATCGATCTCTATGAAATAAACTAATTATTGCACAAAAATCTTCTTAATAAAACATTTGAATAATTATTATAAGCCAGTATTAACCGGCAAGTATAATGTCCATATAATATAATAGAGTATTTAAATTATTATTAATATAACATAATTCAATCGCAGTATTCGTTTACGTATCTATTTCAATTTTATCTCTAAACTGGTTAAAAAATTTTTAAGAAAGATATATATGTATATAGAGTCGGAGCAGGAGAAGATGTTCAATATGTTCATGTGATATTCAAAGTACGTTTTTTGACATATTCGACTTATGAGCGTTATTAATTTTCACTCTTATTCGGATCGTCTTCAATCAAAAGTTGATGAAGATAACAGTCAAAATAAATATCACCATTTACAATAAATACATCAAAAAATGTATTAATAAAAAATTGAATACTTAAATATTATATCGCATAGATATTTGCGCTCGTCGGTCTCTCTCTCCGTGCATATATATCTTTATTTAAATTTTTCTAAAATCCAACTAATTCAATATATATAAACTAGAATAAATATATGAATAATAAAAAATATATATATGTGTAAATATAATACGTGCGAGTTTACATGTAGATCTCCCTGGATTGTTGATACGACCGAAAAGGAAAAATAAATTGCTGACAATCGACAGTATACAATATAAACAAGATGATTTATATTTATGAAAGCATAAATATAACTTCTTTATTTTCAAATTTGTTTTCGAAAACAATGCTTTGTACAAAATTACTTTATTTTACATTTTTTACCGATCTCTTCGCATTGCTGATGATCGCACTCTTTTCGGTTGTATCACTACTTCGGAAGCACTCTACATGAAACGTGCGTGCTAGATTCTTAGTTTTCATGAATATATAGATGTAAAAAAATTGTAAAACATACCAAACCGTTTTTTTTTTTCAAACAGATGCTCCTAAAGATCCTCAAAAGATCGAACACCGTTTAGACAATTTCTGATTAGTTATCATATTTTTCAGGACCTGTTTAAGATAGAATGAGATGCGTGGATATTTCATTCTATTTTATGTATAATCTGTCTCATTTTATCTTAAGCAGGTCCTGAAAAATATGGCCATACGTATGGTGTCTAATCTCTTGAGAATCTCTAGATACCCCCCTTTTATCGTCTTTTGTACGTTATATCGCGCATCGACGCATTCTTGCAAATTAAGAATGCATACTTGTCGAACGAATAAAAAGATGCACGTATAAATATTCGGGATGCAACTTACGTATGAGTAGCTTGGTATCCAGAATGGTTTTGTTGCTGGGCCTCCTCCGTAGGACCTCCTCTTGTAAATCTATCCAAAGAGCGATGCACACTCTATCACCCGATGGACCGACTTCCCCCCGACAACGGGAATCAAAGATTTTAGCACTTTTATCAGACTCGCGCGATTCACCATTTCACGGTGAAATACCGAGATAAAAACGGAACGCGGCGCATTGACAACGATAATAAAAGGCTCTTTAACACAATCGCGCGAGATAAGTGGAATGTACTGGCAACGACCGAATAGTGCATAGATTCATCAGAATTCATCAAAAATAATTTCACACCACTCTTTATTCTTCGCTCTTCCTCGTTTCACCGTTTCGCAAACTGCAGGTCTCGCTGCAGATAGACAGACTCGAGCGAAGACCGCCGTAGATCACGAAGAAGGATTCCCGCACAAAGTCCTTGACCTAGCCCAGGCTCTTCTCCTATTTCTCTTCGATCTCTGTTGTCCTCGAACTTCATTCATCAGTATTTCCATCGGCTTCATGGGCCAACAACACCCCGAAGCTCCGTTTCTCGCTGACCTACTTCTCTCTTCTTCAATGCTTATAAACCTCTCTACTTATAATTTTCTTATTTATAATTTTACTTTTAGTTCTGCTAACAATTTAACTTTGCTTTGCGTTTTCTTTCTCTCTATCTTAGCTCTCACAAAAACTTACAAAGTACTATCAACAGGATCCCATATCATTTAAATTATTGATGAATGTCGCTGATCACCCAAAAAGATCTTCGTTCTCGATTTGAATTTTCAACACATTACACTAGTCCATCGAGGCCGTTTCACGAAAATCAATCGACCGAAATTGCATGGTCAATTCACGTGTCCACTGTCGCAAGGAAATCATGCGGAAGTGTTCCTTGCGCGATATGGTAGTCGTGGTGCTGCTCGGATACGTTCGAATGCGACTAACTATTCCGGGCGCCCTTTCGATGTCTCGGAAAGGATAGGCATCTTGCGGATCCACCATCAACGGTGAGCACAAGAACTCGACTAAGTCCCGAAAGTAGACCAAGTAGAAACGTTCTGTCTGACTTGTAAGCCCTTACTGTTACCGGGCCTTACGATAGCAAGCGACTGGGACCGAGAGGCCTCGTTACAACCGGGAGGACCCCCTCCTACTCGAGCAATGAGTGTTGTTCCTCCCGCTCTTTCTCACTCTACCAGTCGGCGCTGCTCTTCTTCCGCTATCTACCGATATGCTTTCCACCACCCCTTGCGCTACCGTACTACCCTGTAACGCCATCCCACTTCTTATATCCATAGTGGTGTCAAAAGGCTGGAATGATCTTTATAACGGTGTCATCTTATTGGACAGCTTTCCCGATATTTGATATTTAGGATCGGCCCACCTAAAACACCTACCTGAATATGTTCAAATTACCTCCTCATCTCTTACAACAACTCCTATTACATTCGGTTACATTTTCAACAGAAGCATTCTCGAACTTGCCTTCTAATTGAGAGAATGTCTTATGTGAGTACACGTTGATATATAAAATATTTTAAACTTGTGTCCACGATACTAGAAATCGATTCGAGATCTCGGACGAAGAAGAATTAATATTAGTCATCGATGTAATCAAATTGTTCAAATGTGATTTGTTAATTCTTCTCTGTTCCCAAGATTTTGTATCAATTTCTAGCATCGTAGATGTGCAAGTCTTCAGAATTATATCTGGAATATTTTTTATAAAATAAAAATATAAATAATTAATTATTTATTAATGTAAAAATTAAATTTAGTTTAAAATATTAAAAAGAAATTATTTGAAACTATAATTAAACATGTAAAAAAATTTAGTGTAACGTTTTTAAGTTTTAACATTTCAATTATTTTAGTCATTCGACTGGCAGAACTTTGCGCGTAGCAGCGGAATTATTGGGTCGAAAAAATAAGGACGGCTCGCAATGACGATTCGAGCGAATCGATTCGCTTTCGATGGAAGTTTCCTCGTCGTTTTTAAACGTTATTTCAAGTTAATATTAACGATAGTATGTGGACGAGAGCGCTAATCCAAATTCAGAAGCAAGAAAATCGACGAGTGCAATTCATGCTGTTTTTCAAGAAGCGATGCAATATGTACGTTAAACGCGTCGTGAATTCATATTGACCAACGAAGAATTCATTCTCCTTGCGGCGCGTTCGCGTTTTGAGTTTAATTGGCAGAAACGAGATTTCGAAATGTTTCACAGTTACCTTCACTAATAACGCGCGCGATGAGGAAGAGAGGGGCGATTAACGAAGAAAGAGAATACGAAGAAGCGAGCACATGGTGGCGAATGGAACGCACGTCCGGATGTAAAACAATAGATGTACAAAATCATTCTAAATTTTTTTGTAATATAATAGAATGAAAAGTAAATTGAACTAAACGTAAAATAGGTTATATAAGAGATTATTCATATAAATGTTGTGCAAAAAAGATTAAATATATAACGAATTTTTCATTAACATTCAATATAATTTTATTTCGTACAGAACATCATATTAGGTATCGCGAAAAGTTCGTGTCGTTTTTTCAAGAGATGTTTATTAGAGGGGAAAAAAACGACACGAACTTTCTGCGAACCTATAAATACATAGTCACAATAAAAAAAGTATACATATAATAAAGCAAGTAGTGTATAGATTACAAATTAAATAGATTAAAAATTAGCAAGTTATTAACAGTATTCCGTTATATTTCAATATATTAATTATAATAACCAATTATTATATGAATTTGAGCCGATAAGAATAAATCTAAATGAATCTAATGAGAATAAATCTACTGAAGAAGAGAAATCCTATATTCAGTAAAAGCGGATCTCAGTGTTTAAATATTTCTATGTGTGAATTTATGTATATATATAATATTTGATTCTGCATATCGCGCGCCGAAATCTTTTTCAGTCTTGAAACGCAATCATGAGCAGAGAATCAGAGTAGTATAATATCACTTATTAAATTGTAATAACAAGTAATATAATAATTTTTGATGCTAATAAGCATCTTTATAAGTATATTTTAATAAATTAATGTTAATAATAAATCTGCGAAAAATTCATTACGAAAAATATTGACTCAGTCGGGATTCAATATATTTAAACATACATATAATAGATTTACCGAAATCAGTCAAAACTCAAAAGTCAATTTAAAATATGCAGCGGTTTATTTATCAGCAAATGATGATTAATTCATCTTCAGTAAATATTGGCTGCCAGAACTGAAAATCTATAGTGCACGTAACGTAAACTATACCATTTTCTGTGCTGGCAGATAAATTTGAAACACAGCCCTTGTTGAAGACGTCATTCCGTTTTGGCTCCAAGTTTTGCAAAAACGCGCAAACCATTGAGGCAACCTTTACGAGTTGTGTACATTTTTCTGGAAGGATTCAAGAGACTCAGGTAAAGGGATGTTCGTACGCTTTCAGCACATACCTCGTCATGGTCTCTTATCGCAGCCATTGAACGCGTTGCGAGTGCGGATCACTCGCGCCGAGGCGCGTTGCGTATGATGCATGCAGTTAATTATATTCTTTTCGCCGCTCGCTCGCTTACTCGCTTGCTGTCGCTCTCTTTCTCTTTCTCTCTCTTTCTCTCGCCAGCTATTTTACGAGTGGAGTATAAGCCGGCTTTGTCCAGGACACATCGTATATTCCTTCGTTATTTCGTTGTCGGCATATTTCGTGTAACACGCCTGTTCATTATTAATCCTATTTCGCGTTGCTATCATACGTGAGAGATGCTATTAATTTAATTTCATTCCTTTATTGGCTTTTACCCTACATCTTTTACTGTATCTTTTACTTATATTATACAATCATTATTGTTTTTATATATTAAAATCAAAATGTTACACAAATGTTATATAAATCGATATCGTTTCTGATGCGGTTAACCTTCGAGTAGGTATGTGGGATATCTGAGCACCTCAGGCATAATTTATCTTAAATATTTCATACTTTTAGATTGACAACAGAGCTAATCGATTTGATATCTTTTTGTTGATTACTTAACAGATTAAAGTGGTAGTGGCTCGTCGATATTGAAGCAGTAAACAATAATAGAGCATCAAACATGCTGGTGCTGTGAATACCCACTTGTGTTTCCCTTTTATATTCTTTATAATCTATACTTTTTAATATATACTTTTATCTTTTTTTGAGTTTTTATATAGTCAGAGGTTTTTCTCTGCTATAGTCGAATTGTCTTATTTATATTACTTTTCTTGTCTTATTTATATTATTTTACATGTCTCTATTTTATTAGAATGTAACTAATGTAAATTTAATTATAAAAAGGAAATAATCTTATTTTTCTTTTATTTTTGTTATTATATTTCAATTCTATAAAACAAAATTTTATTTTATATTTTTTTTATTCAAACATTGACTGTTTTACATATTTTTGTCATTAAAATATTCATTTCTTGTAAAAAATTAACAATTTTTGTATCTTTTATTTCGCCACTTATCCTATCTTCAAATCGATATCTTTTTTATGCTGTAATGACAATTTTGTACGATTTATGTTTTATGATACTATTTAATATCAGAATATTTGTATTTTTTTGGTCTGAGTTGCGTTTTTTAATAATAATGGTGTTAATGAAATAAAACAGGAAAATTTGTACATCGTTCTAGGAAAAATCTACCTCATATTAGAGTATAACTAATGTAAATTTAACTAAAATATAATATTCTAGTAAGAAATACAATTATAAAATAAAAACTTTGTGTGTGTGTGTGTGTG